>NW_026892763.1:0-215000 GCF_033815535.1 Pezoporus flaviventris | reverse complement strand
CCCCTCTCCCCCCACCTCAGCACCCACCTTGCGTTCCAGGGGCCAGTGGTGCTGCCAGGGGTCCCAGCTGCTGGCTGGGGAGCTCGGTGGGGGGCAGCCCCCCACATTCCAGCCGCTTCTGCTTCCGCACCGCATCCCTGCGGGGACACGGACACCCTGAGGCACCCAGGTACATGTGTGTCCCTGCACACACCCAGTGCCCTCCACGTGCTCTTTCACACCCAGGGAATTCCCTGTGGGTCCAACCTCATCCAGGGGATGGGTGTAGGGACAGCAACAGGAAGGGGACAGGGATGGGACAAGGATGAGGATGAGGATGGGGATGTGAAAGGGGATAAGGATGGGGACAAGGATGGGAATGGGAATGGAAAGAGGGTGGCAGTGGGGATGAGAATGAGGAAGGAGAAAAGGGATAAGGGTGGGAGAAAGGTGGGGAGGAGCACAGAATGAGGACGGGGACCAGAGTGGGATGGGGATGAGATGAGGAGCAGGAGGTGGATGGAGATGAGCATGAAGATGAGGATGGAAATGGGGATGGGGAAGGGAAAGGGAAAGGGCATGAGGATGGGGATAGAGACAGGGATAGAGACAGGGATGGAATGAGCATGGGGTCAAGGAGGAGGATGGAGATGGCGAAGAGAAAGGGGACAGGAATGAGGCTGTGGGTGTGGATGGGATGAGGATGGGGACAGGTCCCTGACCTCCCGCACCCAGACTCAGGTCTGCAGCAAGGAGGGGACACGGTGCAGGGCTGGGGGGACAAGGGTCTGCCCAGCCCCGGAGCCTGCTGGTCCCCATGAGACATCAGGCATTCCACGCACACACGTGTGCACACACCCCCTCCACACACGTGTGTGTGCACACAACCCCTCCACACACACACATACACACACTCAACCCCTCCACGCACACATGTGTGCACACACCCCCTCCACACACACATGTGTGCACACACCCCCTCCACACACACACGTGTGTGCACGCACCCCCTTCACACACACGCGTGTGCACACACCCCCTCCACACACACACATGCACACACACAACCCCTCCACGCACACACATGCGCACACACCCCCTCCACACACACACGTGTGTGCACACCCCCTCCAAGCACACACACATGTGCACACACAACCCCTCCATGCACACGCGTGTGCACACACAAGGGCCGGGCTCACCTGAGCTTCCCCTCGGCTGGCAGCTCATGGGGGGGGTCATCGCAGATCAGTCGGGTTTCCCCCTCCAGCAGGTAGATGTAGACGTGCTCCTGGGGGGGGGAGAGGGGCTCTGGGGCACAGGGACCCCCAAAGGGACCCCCCCACCCATCCCATCGTGGCTCAACGTGTCCCTGCGCGCACACATGCAGCCGTGCGCTTGCACATGCGTGTGTATAGAGCTGCACACGTGCTTGCACACACATGTAGGTGCAGCCCTGTGCGTGCTCACACGTGCATGTGCATGCTCGCAAATACCAGCTCTATGGGGTCACCCCCAGCACTGAGCACCAGGGCCACCACTGGCACCGAGGTCACCATGCACACACGGGCCACCAGCACCTCTGGGCTATCAGCAGCACCAGGGCCACCATGAGCATCAGGGACACCAGCAGCACCCCAGGGCCACCACCAGTGCTGGGGTCACCAATAGCACCAGGGCCACCAGCAGCATCCCAAAGCCATCACCAGCACCAGGGCCACCAGCACCATCCCAAGGCCATCACCAGCACCAGGGCCACCAGCACCATCCCAAGGCCATCACCAGCACCAGGGTCACCATGAGCCCAAGGGCCACCAGCACCAGGGTCACCAGCACTGGTGCCACAAAGTCATTAGGGACCCTGCATCTCCTGAGGGACTCGGAGCTCTATGGAGAGGTGGCCGGTGAGGACCAGGGTCTGGTACTCAGGAAGGTGACCCCAAGAGCCAGCTTACACCTAACACAGCAACCAGGGCTCTGTCTGCGGGGAGGCCACTGAGGTGGGCTGGGGAGGACACCCCGTGTGGAGCTCAACCTCAGTACGAGCCAGCGGAGAATCCCCCACCTACCACTGCAGGCAGCAGCGAGACCAGCGCATGGCGGAGGGAGTCCCTCAGGCCTGAGGCATCGATCACAGCCCCCAGGCTCAGCAGCGCGTCCTGGGGAGAGAGCAGAGCACGGAGACAGGGGGGTTAATGGGGCCTGAGGCCACGGGGATGGGCACCAGGAACCGGCTCCTCCCATCGGTCCCCAGGAACCCCCCATGGCACAGAACCTCCTTCACCCAGAGGGTGTCCAGCTCAACCAGCTCCATTCTGGGGTGAAAAGGTCTGGTTTGAGGCAATGTCCAACACGGGAAGGAGATTCGGGGTTCCCAAAAGTGGAGGAGGACATGGACGGGGCATTGGGATGGAGACAGGGGGTGGCAGGAGGTGACCCCAGGAGCTGGCTCTGTGGGACGGTGGCCCTAAAGCCACACTGATGGACACAGGAGGCATGTCAATGGCCATGTCACTGCGGGCTCTATTCCTGCCTCCACCCCTTGTCTGGAACACCAGGACAAGGACAATGCTGCTACAGGAATAGGTGGAAGCTCCAAGCTCTGGTCCATAGGATTTGCTCTTCCTTCAATCCCTGTTTTCCGGCGGCTCCAGGCTCCATCCGAGCCCCAGTGCCACCCTCCGGACCCCGTCCCCATCCCTGCACCCCCGGCACCCTGGCTGGGACCATCCCGGGAGCATCCTTGGATATGAGGCCGGATCCAGGCGGGATCTTCCATCCGAAGCCTCGGACACCGGATGTTATTCCAACAGGGCCGCATCTCCAGTCACCTACTCACACTGGAGACACATGCACTGTAGAATACAGCCAGGCCTTGGTGTGGGTCCATCCCCACGTCCCTCTGTCCCTCCGTGGCGGCTCAGCATCCCTGCTCTCAGCAGCGGGAACACGGAGCAGATCCCGGCGTATCCGGGAGCATCAAATGCCAGCGGCATCCTCGGCACGGGGATGGACAGATGCAGCTGGATGCGGGTGATGCTTTAATAGGGCCGGGAATCCGGGGCCCACCCCGGAGGCGGGGGGGGGGGGAAAGCTGAGGGAGCTAAAAAAAGCCATTCCTGAGATGAGGAGAGCAGCGGGAGCAGGCGGGAGGGTTTGATGCATGGGGCGGGGGGGCTCAGGAAGGGCATCCCGCTCATCCCACTCATCCCACTCATCCCACTCACCCTGCTTGTCCCACTGGTCCTACTCATCCCACTTATCCCACTAGTCCTGCTCATCCCACTTGTGCTGCTTGTCCCATTTCTCCTGCTCATCCCACTCATCCACCCCATTTATCACACTCATCCCGCTCATCCTGCTCGTCTCGCTCATCCCGCTTGTCCCACTCATCCCATTCATCCCGCTCCTCCTGCTTCCATCCCAGCTCCTCCATCCTGCAGCTATCCCATGCTGTCCATCCCTGTGGATGCTGTGGACCCATGTCTGGGGCTCTGCATCCCTTTGCTGTTCATTGCTGAGCAGGGATTCAGCGCGCAGCCGGAGCCTCCACCAGGACACATCCCATTTATTGCCATAAACAGGGAATCCTGATGGCCTCGGGCCAGGCTGATCCCTGTATCCCCATGCCAAGGGCAAGGTTGAGGCAATCCCAGGACAAACACAGGCTGGGGGGAAGGATGGAGCAGCCTGAAGAGAAGGACTTTGGGATTCCCATCCCTGGCAGTGCTCAAGGCCAGGTTGGACACAGGGGCTTGGAGCAAGCTGCTCTATGGAAGGGGTCCCTGCCCGTGGCAGGGGTTGGGGCTTGGGGGAGCTTTAAGGTCCCTTCATCCCAAACCATTCCATGATCCCCCCAAGTTCCTCCTCCAGATGTGGAGGGGTTCCCTGCTCTACCGGGATGCAGCACGCACCCACTACATCCTTCCTCCCCAGTGGGATGCGGGCACAGCATCCATCCCCCTGCACCCCGAAACCAGGCAGGGAGCATCCCCAAGGGCCAGAGGCACTGGAATTCCATCTGCATCCCTGCAAGGAGCTAACTAAGGATGTAATCAGCTTCCCAAATCCAGGCACTTCCATGAGCTGAGATTCTTCTCTATCCCTTTGGGGACCACACTTGGGGTCCCCCATGTTTTGCTCAACACCATGACCCCCATTCAGGCACCATCCCAGTTTGGGGGCTCAATTGGGAGATATGGGATTGGGGGGGGGGGGCTCTCCAGATCCATCCCCAGCTCCATGGACACTTGCTGGGATCAGTGCTGGGCACACCTCCCTGGTACAGTGGGATGCTCCAGTGCCTGGCGGGGAGATGTCACCCCATCCTGTCACTGGGATGTCACTGGGACTCACTGTGCTCATCACAGCCCGGGACCTATCCCATGGGGTCAAGCTACTGCTGCTGCCTGTTCCTGCTCCGCATCCCACTTCCCTGGAGGCAAAGCAATCTCAGCGCTTCCCAGGAGGGCAGGGAGTGGTAACAGCTTCCCTGGTGCGGGGGAAGCATCTTCCCGCTGTCAGAGCAGAGCTCGCACCCTCATCCCGGGATCTGCTCCATAGGATAACACCCCCTGGAAGTGGGATGCCCGGAGATGGGCGCTCAGAGAGATTTGGGGTGAGATCCAAGGCTGGGTGCAAGCAGCAGCTCCTGGACCCATCCAGAACCAGGGGGGCAGGGGATGGATGTGGAATGGGGCTGGGAATCACTGACAGCTCCAGGAGCTGGGATGCTGCATCCCTGTCCTGTCCCATTCTCTATCCCTGTCCCATTCTCTATCCCTGTCCCATTCTCTGTCCCCATCCCAGTCTCCATCCCTGTCATCGCCCACATCCCTGTCCCAGTCTCCATCCCTGTCTCCAGCATCCACAGGACCACCCTGGCGCTGCTGTCACCTCTGCTCTGTCCTGGGGGGACGGGGACACTGCTCTCACTGTGCCTGACCCCCAAGTGATGGCCCCACACTGACCCCCGGTGTCCCATGGGACCACCATGGCACAGCACAGCCCCACATGGCGCAGACCCCCTCTGCAAAGCCAAACCTCTGGAGTTTTCCCTATGGAAAATGGCACCTATTTATTTCCCACCTGGTTTTCTTTCCCTTTTCCCTTAGGAGAGCGGCAGCAGCATCCCAGACCCAGCCAGGGAATAGTGGGGACCCCCCCACACACCTTATCCCAGCCTCCTCCAGCTCCAAGGGATCCCACTGGGATGGAAAAGCATCTTTCCCAGCGGAGGGAATACACCCACAGCAAAATCATGTTTTTTTCATGGAAGGACTCATTCTGGATGTGGAATTCTGGGACAAATTCTGGGACAAATCCCCCTCCTCACCATCACCACCCCCTGGATGTTTATGGAATCAAGGAATCCCATCCTGGCTTCCCCTCCAGAAAGGCTCCTCTCACGCCTGCCGTGGGGAAGGTGGGGATCCCACATTCACCTCCCTGGGTGCCAGGTCTTGGGATTCATGCTCCAGGGTGATGGATGGGGATGGTTTTACCCCATGGGATGACGCTTCCACCGGTCAGAGCTCCCTGGAACGGGCAGAAGATGGGTGCAATGCATTGTGGTACCCACTGGGATGCTCATCCCGCTTGGAAAAGGGGGTCCTTCTCTGGGGAGCTGGGCACCAGGCAATGGAATTAGCCTCAGCAAGAGCTCGAATCCAGGATCTGCCACCCACTGGGATCCTCTTTATCCAGGGGGAAACTGAGGCACGGAGCAGCCAGTGCCTGGGAGCATCCTCCTTCCCGAGGGATGCGGGGCCCCATCCTTGCAATGGGGCCCAGGGCTGGGTGTCCCTGAGGATGCTGGGCTGATGGGAGCAGATCTGCATCGCAGACAGATCCCACCTTGGGTGCTGGCTCCAAAGGTGGGGAGGGTGCTGGCAGCAGCAGGCTCCTGCTGCATCCATCCCTATGGGATCAGCAGCCCCTGATCCTGGAGGAGATGAATCATCTCCCAGCTGAGCTTCCAGCCCAGCTTTGCCATAAGAGCTGCCAGTGAATGACTGAATGGAGCTCGGGGGCGTCTGTCTCCCCATGAACCCTCATTGCTCAGCTCCTGCCTTTCCCAATGCGAAACGCGAGGGAAATGATCCCAATTCATTCCCTAAGTGAATTAGTGCGCTAGCCCCCAGCATGAGCGATCGCCTGCGGGATGGAGCTGGACATCGCTCCGTCTGGACCATTTCACTCCTGAGCTGGGAAAATCCCAAATCAGATTAAGAGCATCCGAGATGCTGAGTGTGCAGATCTCTGTGTCCACAGCATCACATCCCTTCCTGGTACCCACATCCCCCAGGAGCCATCCCTATCCATGGGCACACACTGCATCCCAGCAAATGGATAGGGATGCTCAAGAGCGAAGGATGCAGCCAGTTGGGGTCTGAGGTAGGGACCCCCTCCCCGTTTCCACAGTTATTTCCTTGCCCTAAGCCTATATCTGGTGGCAGATGGGGTGGGATGGTGACCCTGCAGGGACTCACATCCTCCCTCCTTGGGTTCTTCCCATGGGATGCAGCCACAGCCTTTGGATCCCCCCGTGTGTGACAGCAAAGGGCAAACCACATCTATGTCCCTGTCATCACCTATTCCTGTATCCCCAGCCTGATCCTTGTGTCCCCAAGGCCCCTGCTTATCCCCAAACCAGGTTTGGGGCCATGGGGACAGGCAGGGACGCCAGATCCTCTCCCATGCCCAGCTCTGCCTTTCCCCACCCCTTTCTCCCACCCCATATCCTCTTTGCAGAGGAAGATGCTGGTCCAGGACCTCCTTACCCCGTATCCATGCACTCACCATTGCTTCTCCCCATCCACCCCCGCCTTTGCAACCTCTCCAGCACCACGGTGACACCACATCCCTCCCCACCCCCCAGCATCCATAGGGAATTGCCGAGGCCCCCTCGGGCCCCCCAAGCTGAGCCCCAGCAGCCGGTGCCTGCCGAGCCCCCCCCCCCCAGGCGCCGCCCGGGCCAAGCACTCGCTGAGCAATCTGGTGCTGTTATAAATAGCCCCGAGCTGTGATTCATCCCGGAGCCCCCCAGGCCCTGCTCCCATTCCCAAGGGATGATCCCCCCCTCCCTGCTCCGGTTGCATGGTCCATGGCTGCAGCGGTTAAATATAGCCCAGGCCTGGCTCTGTGCTAGCAACAGGGAGCTGGCAACGGGGCCGGTACAGGCAGAGTGGGGAAACTGAGGCACGGGGCAGGGAGAGGCTCCTGAAAGCATCAGGTCCCACTTTGCTCTGCCATGGGATGGGTGATGCTGATGTCCCTGTCACCCCGTCCCTGTGCTGGTCTGGGGTCTTTCCCCAGCCCCATAGATGTAATTCCCCTGGGAATCCTTTCCATTGGGATGGGGATATGTAGGGGGCTTCCCGGATGCTGCCCCAGTTGCATCCCTGCAACACAGTCCAGGGTAACAGAGGATAGAGGGATGGCGGGATAGAGGGATGGAAGGGTGGATGGGGGGAAGGAGGGATGGAGGGACAGAGGGGTGGATGGATGGATGGATGGATGGATGGATGGATGGATGGATGGATGGATGGATGGATGGAGAGATGGATGGATGGATGGATGGATGGATGGATGGATGGATGGATGGATGGATGGATGGATGGATGGATGGATGAGGGATGGAGGCACAGAGGGACAGAGGGGTGGATGGATGGATGGATGGATGGATGGATGGATGGATGGATGGATGGATGAGGGATGGAGGCACAGAGGGACAGAGGGGTGGATGGATGGATGGATGGATGGATGGATGGAGGGATGGATGGATGGATGGATGGATGAGGGATGGAGGCACAGAGGGACAGAGGGGTGGATGGATGGATGGATGGATGGATGGATGGATGGATGGAGGGATGGATGGATGGATGGATGGATGAGGGATGGAGGCACAGAGGGACGGAGGGATGGATGGACAAAGGGATGGAGGGCTGGGTGGACAGAAGGAGCGCCAGCTCTGCTGGGAAGCCACCCCCCACCTCCCGCCTGCCCATCCCGGCTCGGGGCTCTGCTTTCCATCCCAAATGCCATCGCTTTAATCTAACCCGGCAGCAACAACCGGTAACCCCGGGTAGCCCCTCGATTGCCTCATCCTCCCGAGGGGGGGAATGAGCGGGAAGGGGAAGGAACCCTCCTGGGACCCCTCCTCTGCTCGGGCCCCGTGGCAGGGGATGGATGCGGCAGCAGCCGGGCACGGAGCCGCCTGCATCCCGCGGCCCCAACGCCCAGCCCGGGGCTGGGTGCGGGGGGGACGGGAGGAGCCGAGCCCGGGCCTTGGAGCATCCTCTGCCCTCCGCGTTGGCTTCACCAGCACCCGACCGGCGCCGAGGGCTGGGCGGCTGCATGGGACGTGCAAGGGACCCGGGACAAGGGACCCGGTACAAGGGACCCGGGACAAGGGACCCGGGACAAGAGACCCGGCACAAGGGACCCGGGACAAGGGACCCGGGACAAGAGACCCGGTACAAGGGACCCGGGACAAGAGACCCGGTACAAGGGACACGGGACAAGGGACCCGGGACAAGGGACCTGGTACAAGAGACCCGGGACAAGAGACCCGGCACAAGAGACCCGGGACAAGGGACCCGGTACAAGGGACCCGGGACAAGAGACCCTGCACAAGGGACCCGGGACAAGGGACCCTGCACAAGGGACCCGGTACAAGAGACCCGGCACAAGGGACCCGGTACAAGGCACCCGGCACAAGGGACCCGGGACAAGGGACCCGGCACAAGGGACCCGGTACAAGGGACCCGGTACAAGGGACCCGGTACAAGGGACCCGGCACAAGGGACCCGGTACAAGGGACCCAGTACAAGGGACCCGGGACAAGGGACCCGGTACAAGGGACCCAGTACAAGGGACCCGGGACAAGGGACCCGGCACAAGAGACCCGGCACAAGGGACCCGGTACAAGGGACCCGGTACAAGGGACCCGGGACAAGAGACCCGGGACAAGGGACCCAGTACAAGGGACCCGGGACAAGGGACCCGGCACAAGAGACCCGGCACAAGGGACCCGGTACAAGGGACCCGGTACAAGGGACCCGGCACAAGGGACCCGGTACAAGGGACCCGGGACAAGAGACCCGGGACAAGGGACCCGGTACAAGGGACCCGGTACAAGGGACCCGGGACAAGAGACCCGGGACAAGGGACCCGGTACAAGAGACCCGGTACAAGGGACCCGGAACAAGGGACCCGGTACAAGGGACCCGGAACAAGGGACCCGGGACAAGAGACCCGGTACAAGGGACCCGGAACAAGGGACCCGGGACAAGGGACCCGGAACAAGGGACCCGGTACAAGGGACCCGGTACAAGAGACCCGGTACAAGGGACCCGGTACAAGGGACCCGGTACAAGGGACCCGGTACAAGAGACCCGGTACAAGGGACCCGGGACAAGGGACCCGGTGCAAGGGACCCGGGACAAGGGACCCAGTGCAAGGGACCCGGTACAAGGGACCCGGTACAAGAGACCCAGTACAAGGGACCCTGCACAAGGGGCCCGGCACGAGGGACACGGTACAAGGGACCCTGCAAAAGGGACCTGGCGTAAGGGACCCAGTACAAGGGACCCTGCACAAGAGGCATGGCACAAGGGGCCAGGTACAAGGGACCCGGCGCAAGGGACCCTGCACAAGGGGCCCGGCACAAGGCCATTTGCATAGGGAGCTCTGCACAGGGAGGGCTGCCCAGGGAGCACTGCACAGGGAGGGCTGCCCAGGGAGCACTGCATAGGGAGCTCTGCACAGGGAGCGCTGCACAGGGAGCGCTGCACAGGGAGGGCTGCACAGGGAGGGCTGCACAGGGAGGGCTGCACAGGGAGCACTGCACAGGGAGGGCTGCACAGGGAGGGCTGCACAGGGAGCACTGCACAGGGAGGGCTGCACAGGGAGGGCTGCACAGGGAGGGCTGCACAGGGAGCACTGCACAGGGAGGGCTGCACAGGGAGCACTGCACAGGGAGGGCTGCATAGGGAGCGCTGCACAGGGAGCGCTGCACAGGGAGGGCTGCACAGGGAGGGCTGCACAGGGAGCGCTGCCCAGGCTGCTTGCACCGGGCGTTTGCCTGGGCCTGTTTACAAAGGTGTGTTTGCACAAGCCCATTTCCACAAGGCCGCTTGCACAAACGGCTTGCGCAGGGTGTTTGCACAAGGTGTTCACAGGGGCCGTTTACAAAGGCTGTTGGCACAAGATGCTGAGCGCAGGGAGGTCTGCCTGGGGTGATCTTCACAGGGCGTCTGCACAAAGCCCTTTGCACGGGGCACTTTGCACAAGGCATTTCCACAGCCCCTTTGCACAAGGCATTTACACACTGCATTTCCACAACCCCTTTGCACAAGGCATTTACACACTGCATTTCCACAGCCCCTTTGCACAAGGCATTTACACACTGCATTTCCACAGCCCCTTTGCACAAGGCATTTCCACACTGCATTTCCACAGCCCCTTTGCACAAGGCATTTACACACTGCATTTCCACAGCCCCTTTGCACAAGGCATTTACACACTGCATTTCCACAGCCCCTTTGCACAAGGCTTTTACACAAGGCTTTTGCACAACCCCTTTACACAAGGCTTTTGCACAACCCCTTCGCACAAGGCATTTACACAGCCCCTTTGCACAAGGCATTTACACAAGGCTTTTGCACAACCCCTTTACACAAGGCTTTTGCACAGCCCCTTTGTACAAGGCTTTTACACAAGGGTTTTGCCACAGCCCCTTTGTACAAGGCATTTACAGAAGGCTTTTGCACAACCCCTTTGCACAACCCCTTTGCACAAGGCTTTTGCACAAGGCTTTTGCACAGCCCCTTTGTACAAGGCTTTTACACAAGGCTTTTGCACAACCCCTTTGCACAAGGCTTTTGCACAGCCCCTTTGTACAAGGCTTTTACACAAGGCTTTTGCACAGCCCCTTTGCACAAGGCTTTTACGCAGCCCGTTTGCATGAGGCCACTTGCACAGGGCAGTTGGCACGGAGCATCCGCACAAGCAGCTTGCACAGACCCCTTACACAGAGCACTTTGCACCGGGTCTTTGCACAGGGTCTTTACACGGGGCATTTACACGAGCAGCTCGCACAGACCCCTTACACAGAGCACTTTGCACCGGGTCTTTACACAGGGTCTTTCCACGGGGCATTTACACGAGCAGCCCGCACAGACCCCTTACCCGGGGCTGTTCGCACCAGGGTCCGTTCCCGTTGCCCTCCATCCCTGCGGGCACCACGCACCACGTTTCACCATTCCCAACCTGCCGTCCCGGGAGGCGCTGGGGGCCGCTCCCCGGGTCATCCCCCCGCATCCCGGCCTCTGGAAGGCGGCCGCGGTCAAGGGCGCTTCCTGTTGATGTCCCTTTGTCGGGCGGGACAAACGCCCTGGCCCGCGGCCGCGCTCCTCGAGGATTTCCCGTCCCCAGGAACACGGCTTGGAACGGCCAAAGGAGCGGTGGGGAACGAGCCTGGAGCGGGAAGGGGCCGGGGTCGCTCCGAAGGGATCGGGAAGGAAGCTGTTAGATGAGGGGGAAATGAGTGGCAGGAGCTGATAAACGGTTGGGCAGCATCCAAGGTGTCCTGCACCCATGGGACACCACAGGGACCCCCTCGGCTCCATGTCATCCATCACTAATCCATGTCCTTCCATAGGGAATGGGACAAGGACCCCCTCAGCTCCATGTCATCCATCACTAATCCATGTCCTTCCATAGGGAATGGGACAAGGACCCCCTCAGCTCCATGTCATCCATCACTAATCCATGTCCTTCCATAGGGAATGGGACAAGGACCCCCTCAGCTCCATGTCATCCATCACTAATCCATGTCCTTCTATAAGGAATGGGACAAGGACCCCCTCAGCTCCATGTCATCCATCACTAATCCATGTCCTTCCATAGGGAATGGGACAAGGACCCCCTCAGCTCCGTGTCACCCATCACTAATCCATGTCCTTCCATAGGGAATGGGACAAGGACCCCCTCAGCTCCATGTCACCCATCACTAATCCATGTCCTTCCATAGGAAGAGGACAAAGACCCTCTCAGCTCCATGTCATCCATCACTAATCCATGTCCTTCCACAGGGAATGGGACAAGGACCCTGTTCACCCCTATATCACCCATCACTAGTCCGTGTGCTTCCATAGGGAATGGAACAAGGACCCTGCTCAGCCCTATATCAACCACCACTAATCCATGTGCTTCCATAGGGAATGGAACAAGGACCCTGCTCAGCCCTATATCAACCACCACTAATCCATGTGCTTCCATAGGGAATGGAACAAGGACCCTGCTCAGCCCTATATCAAACACCACTAATCCATGTGCTTCCATAGGGAATGGAACAAGGACCCTGCTCAGCCCTATATCAACCACCACTAATCCATGTGCTTCCATAGGGAATGGGACAAGGACCCTGCTCAGCCCTATATCAACCACCACTAATCCATGTGCTTCCACAGGGAATGGAACAAGGACCCTGCTCAGCCCTATATCAACCACCACTAATCCATGTGCTTCCATAGGGAATGGGACAAGGACCCTGCTCAGCCCTATATCAACCACCACTAATCCATGTGCTTCCATAGGGAATGGGACAAGGACCCTGCTCAGCCCTATATCAACCACCACTAATCCATGTGCTTCCATAGGGAATGGACAAGGACCCCACTCAGCCCTATCTCACCTGTCATTAGTCCATGTGTTTCCATAGGGAATGGACAAGGACCCCGCTCAGCCCTGTATCACCCATCCAGGGCACTGGCACCATGAGCATCCCCAGGATGCCGCGTTCCTGGAAGGTTTTCCCTGGCACATGGAGCCTTCCTGTCCCCTCCAGCCACCAGCACATCCCGGCTGGGATTTAAGGATATTCCTAGACGTTTCCTGCTGGATTATCCATGCCAAAGCTCCCCTGGCCTGGATCTGCTCCGAGCATCACAGCACAGCCTTCAGGAGCTCTGGGACGCAGCAGGAGAGGGGTTTGGATGGACTGAGACAGCCAAATCCATGGGGGGACTGGGAGCAGCGGGATGGGAGTAGGAGACGCAGCATTCCCGTATCCCGCCTGGCACCAGCCAGCACTAATGGGATGTGTGCAGTGACTGGGGAGCTCGTTCATCAGCCTCTGATGGGATCTGGGAAAATTGAATTCCCGGCCATCTGCAGCTGGGAAAGGAATTAAATTTGGGACAATGCTCCGGGGCGAGGCAGGGGCTGGCAGAGCCTTTCCTCAGGGAATTTGCTCCGGAGGCATCAGCACCTCATGTATGTTCCATAGAAAAGAGGGTTTGGATGTGGGATCCAGCTCTCAGGCACCGGGAAGGGGTCTGGGAACGGAGCGGGTCTCACTGCTCCAGTGGGGAAACTGAGACTCAGGAAGCCCAAACCCACCCATTAAATGGTTCCCTATGGATAAGGGTTATAGCACTGGAGCTTAATGGATCCAAATTCCGTTTGGGAATCTGGTTTTCTAACGCCCTTGTCTATGGCTGGTCTCAAATCCATGCCCAGAGCCACAGGGATGAACCTACAGGATCTGCCTGAGCCAAAAAGCAGGGAGAAAATCCCTGCTCCTGCTGCCAGGGAGGATTCGCTTCTGGATTTGGCAGCATCCCGATGGAGCCGGGCTGGGAGCAGCGATTCCCTCTCTGGAGCCAAGAACAGGGAGTCTTGGAACCAGCCCTGCTCCCCATCTGCATCCCTCCATATCCACAGCGAGGTGGCTGCATCCAGCAAGGATCCAGCCCCATCCCACATCCATGGAGTCACCACCAAGAGGTGCTTTGGCTCCTCATCCTGCAGGGAGGAGCGTTCCCATGGATGCTCCAGCAAGGAATCAATAGAGCCGTGGGTCCAGCCCTCCCGGAGCACCCTGACCCCCACTCAGTGCCACCAGCTCCCTGCTAAATGCCTCGGTGCGGTTCCAAAGAGCCGCGGATGGATGAGGGACCGGAGCGAGAAATTCCTCTCTTCCAGCAAATTCCAATGGTCAGCCCCCCCCCCCCTCCAAGCTCCCGACCTGATGATAGCAGCACCCAAACCACAGTTATCCCCTGCATGGGTGCAGCAGCAGCACCCAAACCCCATCTCCGTCCCTTGGGGTGCAACAAGAGCATCCCACATCCATCCAGTCTCTATCCTCACCCCGCATGTCTCTCCCTCCATGACCAGGCTATTCCCACATCCCAGCCCAACTTCCACATGCCTGGAGGTGCCCACAAGCCCGATGTGACCCCATGGGGCAGGGGAGGACCAGGACCCACAGCCTGAGCACCCCCCAGATCACTGCCGTGGCACACACAGTGCCTGCACGGGGGGATGCTGCACCCACAACCCATCACTTCTTTTGCCGCCGTGCACACAGTGCTTTAGCCGTTGGGGACCCCTCAATGGGGAGCAATGGGGTGCACACACCCCCCCCCCCAATATGGGGGTTCTATCTCTGCCCCCCCAGCTCGGTGGGGTGGGGAGGAAGCCGGCCCGGCCCCGCCCCATGGAAAGAAGCGCCCTGGGCGCATTGTTGAGCCTCGGCCCTTTTCCTCCCCTTTATGGCCCTGCCTGATGTGTTTGTGTCCGCGGGAGGAAGCACCGGGATGGGCGCCTGGAGCACCCGTGTCCAGCTCGGATCCCGGCCCCACACATGGGAACCGAGGCAGGAGCAGCCCCACAGCGCGGCACCCCAAGCCCTGCCAGCACCTCCTGTGGGGGTAGAATGATGGGGCGGGGGGGACGGGACGGGACAGAGCACCCAAATGGGGTCTCCCCAATGTGTGGGTGCAGTGCGGACACCCCCCAGCCCTATGGCACAGTGTGGACACCCCTAAACCCCTGGGCACACCATACCCCCCCCCCCCCAAGCTCCTTCCTGCTTAACCAGGCTGCCAACACGTCCTCAATTAGGCTTTGATTCATGGACCAGTCAGCCCATAATTGCATTGGGAGGAAGAGGAGGCACAGACATCTTCAGCCTCACCCCAGAGCGGGGTGTTTCGGAGGGGGGCAATGACCCCCAAGCCCTATATACCCCCATAGATACCCCCAGCACCCCCATGGCTCTAGTTGGGTGCTGGGACCCAGAGGGACTCCCCCCCCCCCCATAGGCAAAGCCGCTTTGCCCTGCCCTATAGAAGCCACCCCCTGTCCCTGTGCGGGGATGTCCCCAACCCTCGCAGGGGGCTCAGCGGACCCTGGGGCAGGGACCGGCCCCGCTCCGCTCCTTCCCCCTCCGTCAGCAGCTTTCGGCTGCTTCCCGTTTCCTTCCCTTCGCTTCCCAAAGCTCCATGGCTCTGCCTCGCTCCAGCCTTGACCCTGGAGCCCCCCCGACCCCCGAACCTCCCATCCCAACCCCAGCCCCACGGACACGGCTCTCACCCCCCCCCCCCCCCACCCCAAACCATGGGACACCGGGATCGGGGATAGGAGCAGGCGGACGGACGGAACCGCTCCAGGTTGGGGGACCCCCCCCCCCCAAGTCACCCCCTAAATCCGGGTGCGTCTGGAAGCACAGGAGCACCAAGGACCAGATGGGGGGCACCCTCCTGCCCCCCAGTGTGGTGCAAAGCGGGAGATGAGGGCTCAAGCAGGGTGCTGGGGGGGGGTCTGGGGGACACCCCCTTTCTCAGCACCCCCCTTCTCAACACCTCCCACCTTAGGACTGGCCCCATAGGGAACACGCTGCCGGCAGAGCGGGGCAGGGGGACACAGAGGGGACCCCAACTCCCCAGCCCCGCATTCCCAGCCTCTCCCAAGCACTTCGCACCCCCAAATCCATACAACCCCCCATAGGGATCCCCTCCCCTTTACACCGACACCCCCCCCCCCGTTTCCCGGTGACCCCCCCGCGGGTGGCTCACGGTGTCCTGGAGGGTGCCCATGGCGCGGCCCCGGCTCCCGGCTGCGCGGATCCACCGGGATCGACACCGGGATCGGGATCGGGACCGCCCGCTCCAGCCCATTTCCTCCGCCCCCCCCCCGCCTCCTTCCTCCGTGGGACACGGAGCTCTTCGTGTCCCTGAGCCCACGGGGGGGGCACACACGGACACGGCGCTTCCATCCCCACCACGGGACCCCCCCCCGGCCGCTCCGTGCCTCAGTTTCCCCATAGGGCTCTCCCGATGAGAACAGGGGTCCCGCAGCCCCCGGTCCCGCTGCAATGAGCACAGGGACACCCCCACCTCCCAGTATAAACCCGGGGACCCCCAGAGCCCGGCGCATCCATCCCACACGGGTCCTGGATCTGGGGTGGGAAGGGAGGATTGGGGGTCTAGAGTGAGATGGGAGGAGGTTGGAATGGGGGTCAAGGATGGGATGGGAAGCGGTCGGGATGGGGGTCCTGGGGGAGATGGAAGGAGGATTAGGGGACCTGGGTGGGGTGGGAAGTGGCTGGAATGGGGGTCGTGGGTGGGAAAGGAGAAGGATTAGGGGTCCCGGGTGGGATAAGAGGAGGTTGGAATGGGGGTCTAGGGTGGGATGGGAGAAGGATTAAGGTCCCCGGTGGGATGGGAGGCGGTCGGGACGGGGATCAGGGGTGGGAGGGGAGGAGGATTAGGGGTCCTGGGTGGGAACGGAGGTGAGTTGGGGGTCCCTGCTGGGAAAGGAAGCAGGTCGGGGGGGGTCTGGATGGGGTGGGAGGCAGCCGGGATGGAGATCCCGGTTGGGAAGGGATGAGGATAGAAGGTCCTGGGTGGGATGGGAGGCGGTCGGGATGGGGATCCGGTCCGGAAGGGAAGCGGCTCGGGGGTCTCGGGTGGGATGGGAGGAGGAGGAGCGGGGGACCTGCTTGGGAAGGGAGCGGTGGGGATGGGGATCGGATGGGAAGGGAGCATGGGGTGAGCCGGGGGGGGTCCCGCCGCCCCTACCTGCAGCACCTCGGAGCCGGGCGCGGCGTCCTCCGCCTTCAGGAAAACCTGCTGGCCCCGTCTGAAAAAGTGAAGGAGCGCGGTGAGGACATGCGGGAGCCCCGGCACCATCCCGGACCCCGGCTCCAGCTCCGGATCCTGATCCCGGCTCCGGATCCCTGATCCCGGCTCCCGGTTCTGGATCCCTGATCCCGATCTGGATCCCTGATCCCGGCTCCCGGCTCCGGATCCCTGATCCCGGCTCTGGATCCCGGTTCTGGATCCCTGATCCCGGCTCCGGATCCCGGTTCTGGATCCCTGATCCCAGCTCCCTGCTCCGGATCCCGGCTCCCAGCTCCCGGTTCTGGATCCCTGATCCCGGCTCTCGGCTCCGGATCCCTGATCCCGGCTCTGGATCCCTGATCCCGGCTCTCGGCTCCGGATCCCTGATCCCGGCTCTGGATCCCTGATCCCGGCTCTCGGCTCCGGATCCCTGATCCCGGCTCTGGATCCCTGATCCCAGCTCCCTGCTCCGGATCCCGGCTCCCGGCTCTGGATCCCGGTTCCCAGATCCCGGTTCCCGGCTCCGACCAGGGCTGAGCCCCGCCACCGCCTCCCCCCCCCGCCCCGCTCCGCCCCCCCCCGCCCTGCTCCGCACCGCACCCGTTGCGAGGCAGCGGCCCCGCGGGCTCCTATGGGGCTGGAGGGGGGGGGGGAATCTCTGAGGGGGTCCCCTATGGGGCAGATAAATGGGAACCCCCATAGGGTACCCTCCGACCCGCTCCGTCCCCTCCCGACCCGCTCCGCATCGCGTTCACACGCTCCGATGGGGATGAGGAGGGCCCTGTGGGGGGGTTCTGGGGTAGGCGGGGTCTCCTATGGGGCAGGTAAGGGGGAGCCCCCCATAGAAACCCCTCGCCCTGCTCCGCACCGCGTCTACTGCGGGACAGCGGCTCCACGGGCTTCTATGGGGCTGGGGGGCTCGGAGGGGGTCGCTTTGAGGCAGAGAAGGGGAATCCCCCCTAAATCCCATGTTGAACCCTTGGTGGGGTTTGGGGCACCTTCATCAACGGGGATCACCCCCAACACCCCTCTTCAGACCCCTTCTTAGGGGCTGTTCCCTAGGATAAGGTTGGGGTCCCCCCCCCAGTCCTCCCCAGTGGGGAACTGGAAGCTTCACCCCATTTGTAAGCAGCGATGCCCATTCCTGGCTTGGGGGTGGCTCTGCTGCAGGGCTCTGTATGGAGAGACCCCAGCTTCCCTCCCATCCCTGGGGAATATCACAGAGAGCATCCCCTTCTCGGATAGGGGGGACCTCGATTTTACCCCCCACGGGTGCAGGAGCCGCTCACCCCCATCTTCCTATCCCCCATCACCAGCAGTGGGAAATGGCCCCTCCCCATCCTTTCCCCAGGGATTTTGGGGGTGCTGCTCCCCTGCATGCGCTGAGCCATAGAGGGGACCCTTGGGACCACCCCACTGCAGCGTGCAGGGGGAAGAGGGGTGCTAAAAGGATGCTCCATCACCCAACATCCCCACCCCAAAGCCACGGAGCCTCAGGGTGGTGTCCAGATAAAAGAGGGAGGAGAGGGATGTGCCATAACGACACTGCTGCTCCTGCTCCTCTTGTCTCCCAGGAGCTGCTCAGCGCCTCCTCCCCAGCCAGTTCCCCAGCCTCGCTTATGGATGGGGTGGGAAATCCATGGGGAGCAGGGCCCTTTGTGGGGTGCCCAGCACCCCTCTCTCCCCGGCTGTGCAGCTCTGGTGCAGCGATGCTGCGTGCACAGCCGCGCTATCAGACATCAGAGAATACACACCCGACACGCGCGACCCCCGGTGGATGCAGGAGCTGCAGAGGGGGAGCTTTCACCGGGGTGAATGTGAAGGGCCCTGGTTTGGCCTCGCATCTCCCAGGAGCCAAGGGTCCTGCTGCTCCCCTGGGTGCTGGGGGGATTCGCTGGTGGCTCGTAGGGGCTCAACCCCCCGCACGTCGTGGGGGAGACACCCCCATGAATCCACCAAACCCGGGTGACGGAGGCAGAAACATCCCTGAGGGGATGCAGGGAGGTGCTCCTGGGTGCCCCCACCCCTGTGAGCATCCCCCATGGGGACATGGGCTTACAGGGAAATGCCCCCCAAAGCACCCTTGGGTGGCACCGCCAGGGTCCCTGTGAGTCCGGCAGCAGCAGGGTCCTGCTGTGTGCTGCAGCCTGCACCCCAAACCTGCACCCCTGTGTGGCACCCTGCACCTCCCACATTGCACCCCACATCCTGCTCCCTGCACCTCACATCCTGCATCCTTCTCTCTACACCCCACATCCCGTTCCCTGCACCCCACATCCTGCACCCCACATCCTGCACCCCACATCCTGCTCCCTGCACCCCACATCCTGCACTCCACATCCTGCTCCCTGCATCCCCCATCCTGCACCCCACATCCTGCTCCCTGCACCTCACATCCTGCATCTTTCTCTCTACACCCCACATCCCGTTCCCTGCACCCCACATCCCGTTCCCTGCACCCCACATCCTGCTCCCTGCACCCCACATCCTGCACTCCACATCCTGCTCCCTGCACCCCACATCCTGCACCCCACATCCTGCTCCCTGCACCCCACATCCCTCTCCATGCACCCCATATCCTGCTCCCTGCACCCCACATCCCTCTCTATGCACCCCATATCCTGCTCCCTGCACCCCCCATCCTGCACCCCACATCCTGCTCCCTGCATCCCCCATCCTGCACCCCACATCCTGCTCCCTGCACCCCCCATCCCTCTCCATGCACCCCATATCCTGCTCCCTGCACCCCCCATCCTGCACCCCACATCCTGCTCCCTGCACCCCACATCCCTCTCTATGCACCCCATATCCTGCTCCCTGCACCCCCCATCCTGCACCCCACATCCCTCTCTATGCACCCCATATCCTGCTCCCTGCACCCCCCATCCTGCACCCCACATCCCTCTCTATGCACCCCATATCCTGCTCCCTGCACCCCCCATCCTGCACCCCCCATCCCTCTCCATGCACCCCACATCCTGCTCCCTGCATCCCCATATCCCGCAGCCCCCCCGCTCCCGGCGGAGCCGCGGGGCCATCTAGCGGCCATCGCGGGGGGCTCCCACCGGCCAGACCCCGCCGGGGCCCGGGGACAGCGGCCCGGGGGCCGGGACCGCGTCCTGCCAAGGAGGGGTGGCACCGGGTGATGGGGATCAGCCCTGGGGGTGGCACAGGGTGATGGGGACCAGCCCCGGGTGATGGCACCGGGTGACGGGGACCAGCCCTGGGTGATGGGGACCAGCCCCAGGGGTTGCACAGGGTGATGGGGACCAGCCCTGGGTGATGGGGACCAGCCCTGGGTGATGGCACCGGGTGATGGGGACCAGCCCTGGGCGATGGGGACCAGCCCCGGGGGTGGCACAGAGTGATGGGGACCAGCCCCAGGGGTGGCACAGGGTGATGGGGATCAGCCTCTGGTCATGGCACAGGGTGATGGGGACCAGCCCCAGGGGTGGCACAGGGTGATGGGGATCAGCCTCTGGTCATGGCACAGGGTGATGGGGATCAGCCCTGGGTGATGGGGACCAGCCCCAGGGGTGGCACCGGGTGATGGGGACCAGCCCTGGGTGATGGCACCGGGTGATGGGGACCAGCCCTGGGTGATGGGGACCAGCCCCAGGGGTGGCACCGGGTGATGGGGACCAGCCCTGGGTGATGGGGACCAGCCCCAGGGGTGGCACCGGGTGATGGGGACCAGCCCTGGGTGATGGCACCGGGTGATGGGGACCAGCCCTGGGTGATGGGGACCAGCCCTGGGTGATGGCACCGGGTGATGGGGACGCGCCCTGGGGGTTGCACAGGGTGATGGGGACCAGCCTCTGGTCATGGCACCGGGTGATGGGGACCAGCCCCAGGGGTGGCACAGGATCGTGGTCACCTCACTCCTGTCTTCACCCTTTGCCAAGGCTCTTCCTCCACCCCAGCCTCAGTTTCCCCACATCACTGGGCGGGAATTGCCCAGATCCAGACTCTCTGGGATTCATCGCTATGGAAAAGGGCATAGCCCCACCGAGGGTTTGGGGTGCTGGGTATGAGCCCCACCGTTCCCTCCCCATCGCAGCAATCAGGAGTCAGCTGCTTGGAACCAGCTGTCATCATTCCCATTGCTGTGACCAGGGCCTCATGGACCCGATCCCCAAGATCAGTCCCTAAGGTCCCCATCTCTGAGGACCCTCCCATGAAGGTTGCCCCTGAGCATCACCTCTGCCTCTGCCCCATGGGTCAGACGTGGGTCTGAGCATGAAGCAGGTCCCCCCCATGGGGCTGGCACCCAGTGTCCCCCCCCAGGGGCTGGCACGTCATTGTCACCAGCACCATGCACGGAGCCAGGCCCCAGCTGCTCGGAGGACAGAGAACCATTGCTGAGCAGCACAAGGACGCAGTGTGGGGATGTCCCTGCTTCCCTGTCACCCTGCGGGCCTCGGGACAGTGGGGCAGGACACAGGGATGCTGGGACATGGGGGGCCTGGGGATGGGGCAGGGGGACATAGGGATGCAGGGACACGGGGATGCGGGGGACAGGGAGATTGAGGATGGCACAGGGTGACACACGGATGCAGGGATGTAGGGACATGGGGGGTGTGGGGATGGGGCAGTGGGACATAGGGATGTAGGGACACAGGGATGTAGGGACATGGGGGAACTGGGGACAGTGAAGGGGGACACGGGTGCAGGGATACAGGGGATTGAGGATGGAGGATGGCACAGTGTGACACAGGGATGCAGGGACACAGGGATGCAGGGACACTGGGATGCAGGGATGCTGGGATGCAGGCATACAGGGGGAGTGAGGATGGAGGATGGGGCAGTGGGACACTGGGATGCAGGGACACAGGGATGCAGGGGCACAGGGATTCAGGAGCACAAGGGTAGAGGGACACTGGGATGCAGGGACACAGGGGGATTGGGGATGGGGCAGCAGGACACAGGGACGCAGCTTTATGCAGCTCAGCCAGCGTGCATGCAGCAAAGTGCATCTCCCCATCCAGCTTAATGACCCGGTGTAATTATGGGCTGCTCCGGTACAATTAGGAGCTGCTCCAGCTCACTGGCTCACGCAAGCCCTCGGGAGCAGCATCCCTCGGAAGGGAACGTCACGGCCGGATGGGGGACACGCAGCACCAGCACAAGGAACAGAGCCAGGGAGAGGCAAAGGAGCGTTTCCCATCCTTGCTCCCGACGTTTCCATTCTCTCCGTGGTGTTTTCCCTGCTTCCCACTTGGCTGGCATCCTGTCCCTGCCCAGCGATCCGGGCATCCAGCCCTGCTCCACTGCGGGTGTTTAATGGCTTAAGAGGGAGCAAAGTTCATGCAGTCAATGTTAACCCTTACTTCACAGCAAGCGCACCAGGAAAAGCCTCTTTTGGGGGGTTAAATCCCAGTTTTCCTGGGAAAGCGGGAAGCGCCGGCACCAAACAGCATCAAAGCACCAAAGCCAAGGGATTTGGGGGGGTCCTCATAGCCCAGGTAGCCCCAGATCATCAGCACCTTCCTCCCCACAGCCAGCCCCTTTGAAGCTCCTGTGTAAGGGGGGAGCTGCAGGAAGCTGCCCCTAGAGCAGGATTTGGGGTGTACTGGGCATACTGGGAGCACTGGCGTGCTTGGTCCATGGGCTGGTGCTTGCCAGTGCTGCTGTCAATCAGGTCGGATGAGTGTGGCTTCATTAAGCTGGAGCTGGGATGGAGGGAGGGGGGGATGGATGGATGGATGGATGGATGGATGGATGGATGGATGGATGGATGGATGGATGGATGGAGGGATGATGGAGGGATGGATGGATGGATGAATGGATGGACGGAGGGAGGGAGGGAGGGATGACAGAGGGAGGATGGAGGGAGGGATGGATGGAGGGATGGATGGATGGATGGATGGATGGATGGATGGATGGATGGGTGGATGGATGGATGGATGGAGGGAGGGAGGGAGGGAGGGATGGAGGGAGGGATGGAGGGAGGGAGGGAGGGATGGAGGGATGGATGGAGGGAGGGAGGGAGGGAGGGAGGGAGGGAGGGAGGGAGGGAGGGAGGGAGGGATGGAGGGATGGAGGGATGGATGGAGAGATGGATGGATGGATGGATGGATGGATGGATGGATGGATGGGTGGATGGATGGATGGATGGAGGGAGGGAGGGAGGGATGGATGGAGGGAGGGAGGGAGGGAGGGAATCCAGAGCCACATTCCAACTACAGGGATTCAAACCTGGCCTGAGGATGGTGTCACCTCCCTAAGCACCCCTGACAGGGAGGGGACACGGGGACGACCACGAACTGGGGCTGCAGGGAAGCCTCCAGCATGGAAAACACCTCAACACTCCCCATATCCCATGGGAACAGCGAGTGGGGAGCCGGAGGCTGGGGGTCCCTGCTGCAGGACCCGGGCTGCAGCCGAGATCCAGGGATGTGGGTGCTCCAGGAGCGATTGGAGCTGCTGCAGCTCAATGCAGGAGCCGTGGCAGCAGAGCTGTTGATCCGAGCTCCAAACCCGTACGGAAATGGCTCCATCTGCTCCCCGCTTGGCTGCTAATCCCAGCGCAGCGCAGCCGGGCTCTCACCGGCGCTGCAGCGGCTGCAGATCCACGGAGCAGCTGCCGCGGGGCCCTGGTCCTCCATGGACAAACCCCAGCCCGACAGGGGGAGGGGGTGTGCATGCAAAGGGATGTGCGCTTGGGATGCATGGGATGCGCATGCATGGGGATAAGCATTTGGGGGGGGCCTGCAAGGAGATGAGCACTAGGGATGCATGGGGGTGTGCATGCAAGGAGATGGGAACTTGGGGTGCATGCAAGGGGGGGTGCATTTGGGATACATGGAGGGTGCATGCATGGGGGTAAGCATATGGGATGCATTGGGGGGGTGCCTGCAAGATGTGCACTTGGGATGTATGGGGATGTGCACGCAAGGGGATGTGCACTTGGGATGTATGGGGATGTGCGCTTGGGATGCATGGGGATGTGCATTTGGGATGCATGGGGATGTGCATTTGGGATGCATGGGGATGTGCACACAAAGGGGTGTGCACTTGGGATGCATGGGGATGTGCGCTTGGGATGCATGGGGATGTGCATTTGGGATGCATGGGGATGTGCATTTGGGATGCATGGGGATGTGCACACAAAGGGATGTGCACTTGGGATGCATGGGGATGTGCATACAAGGGGATGTGCACTTGGGATGTATGGGGATGTGCACTTGGGATGCACAGGGATGTCCATACAAGGGGATGTGCACTTGGGATGTATGGGGATGTGCACTTGGGATGCACAGGGATGTCCATACAAGGGGATGTGCACTTGGGATGTATGGGGATGTGCACTTGGGATGCACAGGGATGTCCATATAAGGGGATGTGCACTTGGGATGCATGGGGGTGCACATGTGTGTGCCAGAGGATGCAGGGCTGAGGCTGGGCATGCGCAGGGTGTTTGTGCATGTAGCGTGTTCACACGTGTGTGCACAGCACACACACACGTGTGGGGGGTGCAGATGTGCATGGGGGGTGCAGGCACCTTGTGCATGCTCCTGCGTGGGGGTGCATGTGTGGGGTGCACACTTGTGGGGGGGCTGTAGCTGTGTGTGTGCATGGGGTGCACATGTGAGTGTGCGCACACTTCCCATCCAATGGCCAACAGGTGGTCCCCAGCGCTGAGCTCAGAGGGAATAGGAACCCCCCAGCCCCACATCTGCCCCACGGCTGCCCCACAGCATCCCCAAAGCCACTCCATGTCCCCCATTTGCCCCCAGTGCACTCCATTTGCATCCTGCAGAGCCCCATCCTGCTCCCCCACATGGGCATGTAGAGGGGCACAGGGTCTATCCTGGTTTGGGACCCCCATTCCCATTCCAGCATGGACCAGGAGCATCTGGGAATCACCGATTCACCCCATCCCACCCTAAAAGCTGACAGCACCTCTGGATGCACCGTGAGCCCCACAGACACCCCACATCCAAAGGGATGCGGGGACCTGGTAGCAGCACATCCCGGGCATGGGCAGGGATGGTTTTCCTGCTGGGATTTGGAGCTGGATAATGAAGGGGCCGGCTGAGGGATCGATGCTGGTGATGAATAAGCGATGGAGCCCTCGGAGGGTCTCTATGGAGACAGCTCTGAGCGCTCCGGGTACCACCGGCAGCTCCCGCATCCCAGAGCCGCAGTGACGAGCGGGATGGGATGGATCCACATGGGATCGACCCACAGGGAGCTGCCTTGGCCGGTCCCTGGCCTGAGCAGGCCCCATGGTGGCCACGGGCACCTCCAGCCTGGCTTGCGAGGGCTGCGGCACCTGGGGTGGCTCCTGCGGTCACACAGGGATCCCTGCGACCATCCCACAGGTGGGCACCCACAGAGGGCTGGGGGACAATGGCAGCCATGGGGACTGCATGCACCCATGGGGACAGTGTGTGTCCATAAGGACTGCATGGATCCATAGGGACAGTGTGTAGCCATGGGGACAGAGTGCGTCCATAGGGACAGAGTGCGTCCATAGGGACAGTGTGTGTCCATAGGGACAGTGTGTGTCCATGGGGACAGTGTGTGTCCATAGGGACAGTGTGTGTCCATGGGGACAGTGTGTGTCCATAGGACAGTGTGTGTCCATGGGGACAGTGTGTGTCCATAGGACAGTGTGTGTCCATAGGACAGTGTGTGTCCATAGGGACAGTGTGTGTCCATAGGACAGTGTGTGTCCATGGGGACAGAGTGCGTCCATAGGGACAGTGTGTGTCCATAGGGACAGTGTGTAGCCATGGGGACAGTGTGTGTCCATGGGGACAGAGTGCGTCCATAGGGACAGTGTGTGTCCATGGGGACAGTGTGCATCCATGGGGACAAAGTGCGTCCATAGGGACAGTGTGTGTCCATAGGGACAGTGTGTGTCCATAGGACAAAGTGCGTCCATAGGGACAGTGTGTGTCCATAGGACAGTGTGTGTCCATAGGACAG
The DNA here is from genome assembly GCF_033815535.1 of Pezoporus flaviventris. NCBI lineage: Eukaryota > Metazoa > Chordata > Aves > Psittaciformes > Psittacidae > Pezoporus > Pezoporus flaviventris. The sequence continues at coordinate 189,168 of NW_026892763.1, read as the reverse complement.
TGTGTGTCCATAGGGACAGTGTGTGTCCATAGGACAGTGTGTGTCCATGGGGACAGTGTGTGTCCATAGGGACAGTGTGTGTCCATGGGGACAGTGTGTGTCCATAGGACAGTGTGTGTCCATAGGGACAGTGTGTGTCCATAGGACAGTGTGTGTCCATAGGGACAGTTTGTGTCCATGGAGACAGAGTGTGTCCATAGGGACAGTGTGTGTCCATGGGGACAGTGTGAGTCCATAGGGACAGTGTGTGTCCATAGGACAGTGTGTGTCCATAGGACAGTGTGTGTCCATGGGGACAGTGTGTGTCCATGGGGACAGTGTGTGTCCATAGGACAGTGTGTGTCCATGGGGACAGTTTGTGTCCATGGAGACAGAGTGTGTCCATAGGACAGTGTGTAGCCATGGGGACAGTGTGTGTCCATGGGGACAGAGTGCGTCCATAGGGACAGTGTGTGTCCATAGGGACAGTGTGTAGCCATGGGGACAGTGTGTGTCCATGGGGACAAAGTGCGTCCATAGGGACAGTGTGTGTCCATAGGACAGTGTGTGTCCATAGGGTCAGTGTGTGTCCATGGGGACAGTGTGTGTCCATAGGACAGTGTGTGCCCATAAAACAGTGTGTGTCCATGGGGACAGTGTGTGTCCATAGGGACAGTTTGTGTCCATGGAGACAGAGTGTGTCCATAGGGACAGTGTGTGTCCATGGAGACAGAGTGTGTCCATAGGGACAGTGTGTGTCCATAGGACAGTGTGTGTCCATAGGACAGTGTGTGTCCATAGGGACAGTGTGTGCCCATAAAACAGTGTGTGTCCATAGGACAGTGTGTGTCCATGGGGACAGTGTGTGTCCATAGGACAGTGTGTGTCCACGGGGACAGTGTGTGTCCATAGGACAGTGTGTGTCCATGGGGACAGTGTGTGTCCATAGGACAGTGTGTGTCCATGGGGACAGTGTGTGTCCATGGGGACAGTTTGTGTCCATGGAGACAGAGTGTGTCCATAGGGACAGTGTGTGTCCATAAGGACAGTGTGTGTCCATGGGGACAGTGTGTGTCCATAGGACAGTGTGTGTCCATAGGGACAGTTTGTGTCCATGGAGACAGAGTGTGTCCATAGGGACAGTGTGTGTCCATAGGACAGTGTGTGTCCATAGGGACAGTGTGTGTCCACAGGACAGTGTGTGTCCATAGGGACAGTTTGTGTCCATGGAGACAGTGTGTGTCCATAGGACAGTGTGTGTTCATAGGGACAGTTTGTGTCCATGGAGACAGAGTGTGTCCATAGGACAGTGTGTGTCCATGGGGACAGTGTGTGTCCATAGGACAGTGTGTGTCCATAGGACAGTGTGTGCCCATAGGGACAGTGTGTGTCCATAGGACAGTGTGTGTCCATAGGGACAGTGTGTGTCCATAGGACAGTGTGTGTCCATGGGGACAGTTTGTGTCCATGGAGACAGAGTGTGTCCATAGAGACAGTGTGTGTCCATAGGGACAGTTTGTGTCCATGGAGACAGAGTGTGTCCATAGGGACAGTGTGTGTCCATGGGGACAGTGTGTGTCCATAGGGACAGTGTGTGCCCATAGGGACAGTGTGTGTCCATAGGACAGTGTGTGGCCATAGGGACAGTGTGTGTCCATAGGACAGTGTGTGTCCATGGGGACAGTGTGTGTCCATAGGGACAGTGTGTGCCCATAGGGACAGTGTGTGTCCATAGGACAGTGTGTGGCCATAGGGACAGTGTGTGTCCATAGGACAGTGTGTGTCCATAGAGACAGTGTGTGTCCATAGGGACAGCATATGCCCATAGTACAGAGCGTGTCCATGGGGACAGCATGTGCCCTGAGGGACAACACGTGTCCGAAAGGGACAGCAGGTACCTGCAGGGCCAGCACGTGTGCAGGGGCACAGCAGCGTGTCAGGGGACAGCACGTGTGGTGTGAGGGACAGACATTGCCTGCAGGGACAGTGTGTGTCCATAGCACAGTGTGTGTCCATAGGGACAGTGTGTGTCCATGGGGACAGTGTGTGTCCATAGGACAGTGTGTGTCCATGGGGACAGTGTGTGTCCATAGGACAGTGTGTGTCCATAGGGACAGTGTGTGTCCATAAGACAGTGTGTGTCCATAGGACAGTGTGTGTCCATGGGGACAGTGTGTGTCCATAGGACAGTGTGTGTCCATGGGGACAGTGTGTGTCCATAGGACAGTGTGTGTCCATAGGGACAGTGTGTGTCCATAAGACAGTGTGTGTCCATAGGGACAGTGTGTGTCCATGGGGACAGTGTGTGTCCATAGGACAGTGTCTGTCCATAGGGACAGTGTGTGTCCATGGGGACAGTGTGTGTCCATAGGACAGTGTGTGTCCATGGGGACAGTGTGTGTCCATGGGGACAGTGTGTGTCCATGGGGACAGTGTGTGTCCATAGGGACAGTGTGTGTCCATAGGACAGTGTGTGTCCATGGGGACAGTGTGTGTCCATAGGGACAGTGTGTGTCCAAAGAACAGTGTGTGTCCATAGGGACAGTGTGTGTCCAAAGAACAGTGTGTGTCCATAGGGACAGTGTGTGTCCAAAGAACAGTGTGTGTCCATAGGGACAGTGTGTGTCCAAAGAACAGTGTGTGTCCATAGGGACAGTGTGTGTCCATAGGTACAGTGTGTGTCCAAAGAACAGTGTGTGTCCATAGGGACAGTGTGTGTCCATGGGGACAGTGTGTGCCCATGGGGACAGTGTGTGTCCATAGGGACAGTGTGTGTCCATAGGGACAGTGTGTGCCCATGGGGACAGTGTGTGTCCATAGGACAGTGTGTGTCCATGGGGACAGTGTGTGCCCATAAAACAGTGTGTGTCCATAGGGACAGTGTGTGTCCATAGGACAGTGTGTGTCCATGGGGACAGTGTGTGTCCATAGGACAGTGTGTGTCCATAGGACAGTGTGTGTCCATGGGGACCATGTCTGTCCATAGGACAGTGTGTGTCCATAAAACAGTGTGTGTCCATAGGGACAGTGTGTGTCCATAGGACAGTGTGTGTCCATGGGGACAGTGTGTGTCCATAGGACAGTGTGTGTCCATAGGACAGTGTGTGTCCATAGGGACAGTGTGTGTCCATAGGGACCATGTCTGTCCATAGGACAGTGTGTGTCCATAAAACAGTGTGTGTCCATAGGGACAGTGTGTGTCCATGGGGACAGTGTGTGTCCATAGGACAGTGTGTGTCCATAGGACAGTGTGTGTCCATAGGGACAGTGTGTGTCCATGGGGACAGTGTGTGTCCATAGGGAAAGTGTGTGTCCAAAGAACAGTGTGTGTCCATAGGGACAGTGTGTGTCCATGGGGACAGTGTGTGTCCAAAGAACAGTGTGTGTCCATAGGACAGTGTGTGTCCATAGGGACAGTGTGTGTCCATAGGACAGTGTGTGTCCATGGGGACAGTGTGTGTCCATAGGACAGTGTGTGTCCATAGGGACAGTGTGTGTCCATGGGGACAGTGTGTGTCCATAGGACAGTGTGTGTCCATGGGGACAGTGTGTGTCCATAGGACAGTGTGTGTCCATAGGGACAGTGTGTGTCCATGGGGACAGTGTGTGTCCATAGGGACAGTGTGTGTCCATGGGGACAGTGTGTGTCCATAGGACAGTGTGTGTCCATAGGGACAGTGTGTGTCCATAGGACAGTGTGTGTCCATAGGGACAGTGTGTGTCCATGGGGACAGTGTGTGTCCATAGGACAGTGTGTGTCCATGGGGACAGTGTGTGTCCATAGGGACAGTGTGTGTCCATGGGGACAGTGTGTGTCCATAGGACAGTGTGTGTCCATAGGTACAGTGTGTGTCCATGGGGACAGTGTGTGTCCATAGGACAGTGTGTGTCCATAGGGACAGTGTGTGTCCATGGGGACAGTGTGTGTCCATAGGACAGTGTGTGTCCATGGGGACAGTGTGTGTCCATAGGGACAGTGTGTGTCCATGGGGACAGTGTGTGTCCATAGGACAGTGTGTGTCCATGGGGAGAGTGTGTGTCCATGGGGAATGTGTGTCCATAGGGACAGTGTGTGTCCATGGGGACAGTGTGTGTCCATGGGGACAGTGTGTGTCCATAGGACAGTGTGTGTCCATGGGGACAGTGTGTGTCCATAGGGACAGTGTGTGTCCATGGGGACAGTGTGTGTCCATAGGGACAGTGTGTGTCCAAAGAACAGTGTGTGTCCATAGGGACAGTGTGTGTCCATAGGACAGTGTGTGTCCATGGGGACAGTGTGTGTCCATAGGGACAGTGTGTGTCCATAGGGACAGTGTGTGTCCATAGGACAGTGTGTGTCCATGGGGACAGTGTGTGTCCATGGGGACAGTGTGTGTCCATAGGACAGTGTGTGTCCATGGGGACAGTGTGTGTCCATAGGGACAGTGTGTGTCCATAGGGACAGTGTGTGTCCATGGGGACAGTGTGTGTCCATAGGGACAGTGTGTGTCCAAAGAACAGTGTGTGTCCATAGGGACAGTGTGTGTCCATAGGACAGTGTGTGTCCATGGGGACAGTGTGTGTCCATAGGACAGTGTGTGTCCATAGGACAGTGTGTGTCCATGGGGACAGTGTGTGTCCATAGGGACAGTGTGTCTCCATAGGACACTGTGTGTCCAAGGGGACAGTGTGTGTCCATAGGACAGTGTGTGTCCATAGGACAGTGTGTGTCCATGGGGACAGTGTGTGTCCATAGGACAGTGTGTGTCCATAGGGACAGTGTGCGTCCATAGGACAGTGTGTGTCCATAGGACAGTGTGTGTCCGTAGGGACAGTGTGTGTCCATAGGACAGTGTGTGCCCATAGCGACAGTGTGTGTCCATAGGACAGTGTGTGTCCATGGGGACAGTGTGTGTCCATGGGGACAGTGTGTGACCATAGGACAGTGTGTGTCCATAGGGACAGTGTGTGTCCATAGGACAGTGTGTGCCCATAGCGACAGTGTGTGTCCATAGGACAGTGTGTGTCCATGGGGACAGTGTGTGTCCATGGGGACAGTGTGTGTCCATAGGACAGTGTGTGTCCATAGGACAGTGTGTGTCCATAGGGACAGTGTGTGTCCATGGGGACAGTGTGTGACCATAGGACAGTGTGTGTCCATAGGGACAGTGTGTGTCCATAGGGACAGTGCGTGTCCATGGGGACAGTGTGTGACCATAGGACAGTGTGTGTCCATAGGACAGTGTGTGTCCATAGGACAGTGTGTGTCCATGGGGACAGTGTGTGTCCATAGGACAGTGTGTGTCCATAGGGACAGTGTGTGTCCATGGGGACAGTGTGTGTCCATAGGACAGTGTGTGTCCATGGGGACAGTGTGTGTCCGTAGGGACAGTGTGTGTCCATGGGGACAGTGTGTGTCCATAGGACAGTGTGTGTCCATAGGGAAAGTGTGTGTCCATAGGACAGTGTGTGTCCATGGGGACAGTGTGTGTCCATAGGACAGTGTGTGTCCATAGGGACAGTGTGTGTCCATGGGGACAGTGTGTGTCCATAGGACAGTGTGTGTCCATGGGGACAGTGTGTGTCCGTAGGGACAGTGTGTGTCCATGGGGACAGTGTGTGTCCGTAGGGACAGTGTGTGTCCATAGGACAGTGTGTGTCCATGGGGACAGTGTGTGTCCGTAGGGACAGTGTGTGTCCATGGGGACAGTGTGTGTCCATAGGACAGTGTGTGCCCATAGCGACAGTGTGTGTCCATAGGGACAGTGTGTGTCCATAGGACAGTGTGTGTCGATAGGGACAGTGTGTGTCCATAGGACAGTGTGTGTCCATAGGGAGAGTGTGTGTCCATAGCACAGTGTGTGTCCATGGGGACAGTGTGTGTCCATAGTGACAGTGTGTGTCCATAGGGACCGTGTCTGTCCATAGGACAGTGTGTGTCCATAGGACAGTGTGTGTCCATGGGGACAGTGTGTGTCCATAGGACAGTGTGTGTCCATAGGACAGTGTGTGTCCATGGGGACAGTGTGTGTCCATAGGACAGTGTGTGTCCATGGGGACAGTGTGTGTCCATAGGACAGTGTGTGTCCATAGGGAGAGTGTGTGTCCATGGGGACAGTGTGTGTCCATGGGGACAGTGTGTGCCCATAAAGCAGTGTGTGTCCATAGGGACAGTGTGTGTCCATAGGGACAGTGTGTGTCCATAGGACAGTGTGTGTCCATAGGGACAGTGTGTGTCCATAGGACAGTGTGTGTCCATGGGGACAGTGTGTGTCCATAGGACAGTGTGTGTCCATGGGGACAGTGTGTGTCCATAGGACAGTGTGTGTCCATGGGGACAGTGTGTGTCCATAGGGACAGTGTGTGCCCATAGGGACAGTGTGTGTCCATAGGACAGTGTGTGTCCATAGGGAGAGTGTGTGTCCATAGGACAGTGTGTGTCCATAGGGACAGTGTGTGTCCATAGGACAGTGTGTGTCCATAGGGACAGTGTGTGTCCATAGGACAGTGTGTGTCCATAGGACAGTGTGTGTCCATAGGACAGTGTGTGTCCGTGGGGACAGTGTGTGTCCATAGGGACAGTGTGTGTCCGTGGGGACAGTGTGTGTCCATGGGGACAGTGTGTGTCCATAGGACAGTGTGTGTCCACGGGGACAGTGTGTGTCCATAGGACAGTGTGTGTCCATGGGGACAGTGTGTGTCCATAGGACAGTGTGTGTCCATGGGGACAGTGTGTGTCCATGGGGACAGTTTGTGTCCATGGAGACAGAGTGTGTCCATAGGGACAGTGTGTGTCCATAAGGACAGTGTGTGTCCATGGGGACAGTGTGTGTCCATAGGACAGTGTGTGTCCATAGGGACAGTTTTTGTCCATGGAGACAGAGTGTGTCCATAGGGACAGTGTGTGTCCATAGGACAGTGTGTGTCCATAGGGACAGTGTGTGTCCACAGGACAGTGTGTGTCCATAGGGACAGTTTGTGTCCATGGAGACAGTGTGTGTCCATAGGACAGTGTGTGTTCATAGGGACAGTTTGTGTCCATGGAGACAGAGTGTGTCCATAGGACAGTGTGTGTCCATGGGGACAGTGTGTGTCCATAGGACAGTGTGTGTCCATAGGACAGTGTGTGCCCATAGGGACAGTGTGTGTCCATAGGACAGTGTGTGTCCATAGGGACAGTGTGTGTCCATAGGACAGTGTGTGTCCATGGGGACAGTTTGTGTCCATGGAGACAGAGTGTGTCCATAGAGACAGTGTGTGTCCATAGGGACAGTTTGTGTCCATGGAGACAGAGTGTGTCCATAGGGACAGTGTGTGTCCATGGGGACAGTGTGTGTCCATAGGGACAGTGTGTGCCCATAGGGACAGTGTGTGTCCATAGGACAGTGTGTGGCCATAGGGACAGTGTGTGTCCATAGGACAGTGTGTGTCCATGGGGACAGTGTGTGTCCATAGGGACAGTGTGTGCCCATAGGGACAGTGTGTGTCCATAGGACAGTGTGTGGCCATAGGGACAGTGTGTGTCCATAGGACAGTGTGTGTCCATGGGGACAGTGTGTGTCCATAGGGACAGTGTGTGCCCATAGGGACAGTGTGTGTCCATAGGACAGTGTGTGCCCATAGGGACAGTGTGTGTCCATAGGACAGTGTGTGTCCATGGGGACAGTGTGTGTCCATAGGGACAGTGTGTGCCCATAGGGACAGTGTGTGTCCATAGGACAGTGTGTGCCCATAGGGACAGTGTGTGTCCATAGGACAGTGTGTGTCCATAGAGACAGTGTGTGTCCATAGGGACAGCATATGCCCATAGTACAGAGCGTGTCCATGGGGACAGCATGTGCCCTGAGGGACAACACGTGTCCGAAAGGGACAGCAGGTACCTGCAGGGCCAGCACGTGTGCAGGGGCACAGCAGCGTGTCAGGGGACAGCACGTGTGGTGTGAGGGACAGACATTGCCTGCAGGGACAGTGTGTGTCCATGGGGACAGTGTGTGTCCATGGGGACAGTGTGTGTCCATGGGGACAGTGTGTGTCCATAGGACAGTGTGTGTCCATGGGGACAGTGTGTGTCCATGGGGACAGTGTGTGTCCATAGGACAGTGTGTGTCCATGGGGACAGTGTGTGTCCATAGGACAGTGTGTGTCCATAGGACAGTGTGTGTCCATGGGGACCATGTCTGTCCATAGGACAGTGTGTGTCCATAAAACAGTGTGTGTCCATAGGGACAGTGTGTGTCCATAGGACAGTGTGTGTCCATGGGGACAGTGTGTGTCCATAGGACAGTGTGTGTCCATAGGACAGTGTGTGTCCATAGGGACAGTGTGTGTCCATAGGACAGTGTGTGTCCATAGGGACAGTGTGTGTCCATAAGACAGTGTGTGTCCATAGGGACAGTGTGTGTCCATGGGGACAGTGTGTGTCCATAGGACAGTGTCTGTCCATAGGGACAGTGTGTGTCCATGGGGACAGTGTGTGTCCATAGGACAGTGTGTGTCCATGGGGACAGTGTGTGTCCATGGGGACAGTGTGTGTCCATAGGGACAGTGTGTGTCCATAGGACAGTGTGTGTCCATGGGGACAGTGTGTGCCCATAGGGAAAGTGTGTGTCCAAAGAACAGTGTGTGTCCATAGGGACAGTGTGTGTCCATAGGTACAGTGTGTGTCCAAAGAACAGTGTGTGTCCATAGGGACAGTGTGTGTCCATGGGGACAGTGTGTGCCCATGGGGACAGTGTGTGTCCATAGGGACAGTGTGTGTCCATAGGGACAGTGTGTGCCCATGGGGACAGTGTGTGTCCATAGGACAGTGTGTGTCCATAGGACAGTGTGTGTCCATGGGGACAGTGTGTGCCCATAAAACAGTGTGTGTCCATAGGGACAGTGTGTGTCCATAGGACAGTGTGTGTCCATGGGGACAGTGTGTGTCCATAGGACAGTGTGTGTCCATAGGACAGTGTGTGTCCATGGGGACCATGTCTGTCCATAGGACAGTGTGTGTCCATAAAACAGTGTGTGTCCATAGGGACAGTGTGTGTCCATAGGACAGTGTGTGTCCATGGGGACAGTGTGTGTCCATAGGACAGTGTGTGTCCATAGGACAGTGTGTGTCCATAGGGACAGTGTGTGTCCATAGGGACCATGTCTGTCCATAGGACAGTGTGTGTCCATAAAACAGTGTGTGTCCATAGGGACAGTGTGTGTCCATGGGGACAGTGTGTGTCCATAGGACAGTGTGTGTCCATAGGACAGTGTGTGTCCATAGGGACAGTGTGTGTCCATAGGGACAGTGTGTGTCCATGGGGACAGTGTGTGTCCATAGGGAAAGTGTGTGTCCAAAGAACAGTGTGTGTCCATAGGGACAGTGTGTGTCCATGGGGACAGTGTGTGTCCATAGGACAGTGTGTGTCCATAGGAAGAGTCTGTTTCCATAGGGACAGTGTGTGTCCATAGGACAGTGTGTGTCCATAGGGAAAGTGTGTGTCCATAGGACAGTGTGTGTCCATGGGGACAGTGTGTGTCCTTAGGGACAGTGTGTGTCCATAGGGACAGTGTGTGTCCATAGCACAGTGTGTGTCCATAGGAAGAGTCTGTTTCCATAGGGACAGTGTGTGTCCTTAGGGACAGTGTGTGTCCATAGGGACAGTGTGTGTCCATAGGACAGTGTGTGCCCATAGGGACAGTGTGTGTCCATGGGGACAGTGTGTGTCCATGGGGACAGTGTGTGTCCATGGGGACAGTGTGTGTCCATGGGGACAGTGTGTGTCCATAGGGACAGTGTGTGTCCATAGGACAGTGTGTGTCCATGGGGACAGTGTGTGTCCATGGGGACAGTGTGTGTCCATAGGACAGTGTGCGTCCATAGGGAAAGTGTGTGTCCATAGGACAGTGTGTGTCCATTGGAAGAGTCTGTTTCCATAGGGACAGTGTGTGTCCATAGGGACAGTGTGTGTCCTTAGGGACAGTGTGTGTCCATAGGGACAGTGTGTGACCATAGGACAGTGTGTGTCCATAGGACAGTGTGTGTCCATAGGGAAAGTGTGTGTCCATAGGACAGTGTGTGTCCATGGGGACAGTGTGTGTCCTTAGGGACAGTGTGTGTCCATAGGGACAGTGTGTGTCCATAGGACAGTGTGTGCCCATAGGGACAGTGTGTGTCCATGGGGACAGTGTGTGTCCATAGGACAGTGTGTGTCCATGGGGACAGTGTGTGTCCATAGGACAGTGTGTGCCCATAGGGACAGTGTGTGTCCATGGGGACAGTGTGTGTCCATAGGACAGTGTGTGTCCATGGGGACAGTGTGTGTCCATAGGGACAGTGTGTGTCCATAGGACAGTGTGTGTCCATGGGGACAGTGTGTGTCCATGGGGACCATGTGTGTCCATGGGGACAGTGTGTGTCCATAGGACAGTGTGTGTCCATGGGGACAGTGTATGTCCATGGGACAGTGTGTGTCCATGGGGACAGTGTGTGTCCATAGGACAGTGTGTGTCCATAGGGATAGTGTGTGTCCATGGGGACAGTGTGTGTCCATGGGGACAGTGTGTGTCCATAGGACAGTGTGTGTCCATAGGACAGTGTGTGTCCATGGGGACAGTGTGTGTCCATAGGACAGTGTGTGTCCATGGGGACAGTGTGTGTCCATAGGACAGTGTGTGTCCATGGGGACAGTGTGTGTCCATAGGGACAGTGTGTGTCCATGGGGACAGTGTGTGTCCATGGGGACAGTGTGTGTCCATAGGGACAGTGTGTGTCCATGGGGACAGTGTGTGTCCATAGGGACAGTGTGTGTCCATGGGGACAGTGTGTGTCCATGGGGACAGTGTGTGTCCATAGGACAGTGTGTGTCCATGGGGACAGTGTGTGTCCATAGGACAGTGTGTGTCCATAGGGACAGTGTGTGTCCATAGGACAGTGTGTGCCCATGGGGACCGTGTGTGTCCATGGGGACAGTGTGTGTCCATAGGGACAGTGTGTGTCCATAGGACAGTGTGTGCCCATGGGGACCGTGTGTGTCCATGGGGACAGTGTGTGTCCATAGGGACAGTGTGTGTCCATGGGGACAGTGTGTGTCCATGGGGACAGTGTGTGTCCATGGGACAGTGTGTGTCCATGGGGACAGTGTGTGTCCATAGGACAGTGTGTGTCCATGGGGACCGTGTGCGTCCATGGGGACAGTGTGTGTCCATGGGGACAGTGTGTGTCCATAGGACAGTGTGTGTCCATGGGGACAGTGTGTGTCCATAGGACAGTGTGTGTCCATAGGACAGTGTGTGCCCATGGGGACAGTGTGTGTCCATGGGGACCGTGTGCGTCCATGGGGACAGTGTGTGTCCATGGGGACAGTGTGTGTCCATAGGACAGTGTGTGTCCATGGGGACAGTGTGTGTCCATAGGGACAGTGTGTGTCCATAGGACAGTGTGTGTCCATAGGGACAGTGTGTGTCCATAGGACAGTGTGTGTCCATGGGGACAGTGTGTGTCCATAGGGACAGTGTGTGTCCATAGGACAGTGTGTGTCCATGGGGACAGTGTGTGTCCATAGGGACAGTGTGTGTCCATGGGGACAGTGTGTGTCCATAGGACAGTGTGTGTCCATGGGGACAGTGTGTGTCCATAGGGACAGTGTGTGTCCATGGGGACAGTGTGTGTCCATAGGACAGTGTGTGTCCATAGGACAGTGTGTGTCCATGGGGACAGTGTGTGTCCATAGGGACAGTGTGTGTCCATGGGGACAGTGTGTGTCCATAGGACAGTGTGTGTCCATAGGGACAGTGTGTGTCCATGGGGACAGTGTGTGTCCATAGGACAGTGTGTGTCCATGGGGACAGTGTGTGTCCATAGGACAGTGTGTGTCCATAGGGACAGTGTGTGTCCATGGGGACAGTGTGTGTCCATGGGGAGAGTGTGTGTCCATGGGGACAGTGTGTGTCCATAGGACAGTGTGTGTCCATGGGGACAATGTGTGTCCATAGGGACAGTGTGTGTCCATAGGACAGTGTGTGTCCATAGGGACAGTGTGTGTCCATAGGACAGTGTGTGTCCATAGGGACAGTGTGTGTCCATGGGGACAGTGTGTGTCCATGGGGAGAGTGTGTGTCCATGGGGACAGTGTGTGTCCATAGGACAGTGTGTGTCCATGGGGACAATGTGTGTCCATAGGGACAGTGTGTGTCCATAGGGACAGTGTGTCTCCATAGGACAGTGTGTGTCCATGGGGACAGTGTGTGTCCATAGGACAGTGTGTGTCCATAGGACAGTGTGTGTCCATAGGACAGTGTGTGTCCATAGGGACAGTGTGTGTCCATGGGGACAGTGTGTGTCCATGGGGAGAGTGTGCGTCCATGGGGACAGTGTGTGTCCATAGGGACAGTGTGTGTCCATAGGACAGTGTGTGTCCATGGGGAGAGTGTGCATCCATGGGGACAGAGTGCGTCCATAGGACAGTGTGTGTCCATGGGGACAGTGTGTGTCCATAGGACAGTGTGTGTCCATAGGGACAGTGTGTGTCCATGGGGACAGTGTGTGTCCATAGGGACAGTGTGTGTCCATGGGGACAGTGTGTGTCCATAGGACAGTGTGTGTCCATAGGGACAGTGTGTGTCCATGGGGACAGTGTGTGTCCATAGGACAGTGTGTGTCCATGGGGACAGTGTGTGTCCATAGGGACAGTGTGTGTCCATGGGGACAGTGTGTGTCCATAGGGACAGTGTGTGTCCATAGGACAGTGTGTGTCCATGGGGACAGTGTGTGTCCATAGGGACAGTGTGTGTCCATGGGGACAGTGTGTGTCCATAGGGACAGTGTGTGTCCATGGGGACAGTGTGTGTCCATAGGACAGTGTGTGTCCATGGGGACCGTGTGCGTCCATGGGGACAGTGTGTGTCCATGGGGACAGTGTGTGTCCATAGGACAGTGTGTGTCCATGGGGACAGTGTGTGTCCATAGGACAGTGTGTGTCCATAGGACAGTGTGTGCCCATGGGGACCGTGTGTGTCCATGGGGACAGTGTGTGTCCATAGGGACAGTGTGTGTCCATGGGGACAGTGTGTGTCCATAGGACAGTGTATGTCCATAGGGACAGTGTGTGTCCATGGGGACAGTGTGTGTCCATAGGGACAGTGTGTGTCCATAGGACAGTGTGTGTCCATAGGACAGTGTGTGCCCATGGGGACCGTGTGTGTCCATGGGGACAGTGTGTGTCCATGGGACAGTGTGTGTCCATGGGGACAGTGTGTGTCCATAGGACAGTGTGTGTCCATGGGGACCGTGTGCGTCCATGGGGACAGTGTGTGTCCATGGGGACAGTGTGTGTCCATAGGACAGTGTGTGTCCATAGGGACAGTGTGTGTCCATGGGGACCGTGTGCGTCCATGGGGACAGTGTGTGTCCATGGGGACAGTGTGTGTCCATAGGACAGTGTGTGTCCATGGGGACAGTGTGTGTCCATAGGACAGTGTGTGTCCATAGGACAGTGTGTGCCCATGGGGACCGTGTGTGTCCATGGGGACAGTGTGTGTCCATGGGACAGTGTGTGTCCATGGGGACAGTGTGTGTCCATAGGACAGTGTGTGTCCATGGGGACCGTGTGCGTCCATGGGGACAGTGTGTGTCCATGGGGACAGTGTGTGTCCATAGGACAGTGTGTGTCCATAGGGACAGTGTGTGTCCATGGGGACAGTGTGTGTCCATAGGACAGTGTGTGTCCATGGGGACAGTGTGTGTCCATAGGGACAGTGTGTGTCCATAGGACAGTGTGTGTCCATAGGGACAGTGTGTGTCCATAGGACAGTGTGTGTCCATGGGGACAGTGTGTGTCCATAGGGACAGTGTGTGTCCATAGGACAGTGTGTGTCCATGGGGACAGTGTGTGTCCATAGGGACAGTGTGTGTCCATGGGGACAGTGTGTGTCCATAGGACAGTGTGTGTCCATGGGGACAGTGTGTGTCCATAGGGACAGTGTGTGTCCATGGGGACAGTGTGTGTCCATAGGACAGTGTGTGTCCATAGGACAGTGTGTGTCCATGGGGACAGTGTGTGTCCATAGGGACAGTGTGTGTCCATGGGGACAGTGTGTGTCCATAGGACAGTGTGTGTCCATAGGGACAGTGTGTGTCCATGGGGACAGTGTGTGTCCATAGGACAGTGTGTGTCCATGGGGACAGTGTGTGTCCATAGGACAGTGTGTGTCCATAGGGACAGTGTGTGTCCATGGGGACAGTGTGTGTCCATGGGGAGAGTGTGTGTCCATGGGGACAGTGTGTGTCCATAGGACAGTGTGTGTCCATGGGGACAATGTGTGTCCATAGGGACAGTGTGTGTCCATAGGACAGTGTGTGTCCATAGGGACAGTGTGTGTCCATAGGACAGTGTGTGTCCATAGGGACAGTGTGTGTCCATGGGGACAGTGTGTGTCCATGGGGAGAGTGTGTGTCCATGGGGACAGTGTGTGTCCATAGGACAGTGTGTGTCCATGGGGACAATGTGTGTCCATAGGGACAGTGTGTGTCCATAGGGACAGTGTGTCTCCATAGGACAGTGTGTGTCCATGGGGACAGTGTGTGTCCATAGGACAGTGTGTGTCCATAGGACAGTGTGTGTCCATAGGACAGTGTGTGTCCATAGGGACAGTGTGTGTCCATGGGGACAGTGTGTGTCCATGGGGAGAGTGTGCGTCCATGGGGACAGTGTGTGTCCATAGGGACAGTGTGTGTCCATAGGACAGTGTGTGTCCATGGGGAGAGTGTGCATCCATGGGGACAGAGTGCGTCCATAGGACAGTGTGTGTCCATGGGGACAGTGTGTGTCCATAGGACAGTGTGTGTCCATAGGGACAGTGTGTGTCCATGGGGACAGTGTGTGTCCATAGGGACAGTGTGTGTCCATGGGGACAGTGTGTGTCCATAGGACAGTGTGTGTCCATAGGGACAGTGTGTGTCCATGGGGACAGTGTGTGTCCATAGGACAGTGTGTGTCCATGGGGACAGTGTGTGTCCATAGGGACAGTGTGTGTCCATGGGGACAGTGTGTGTCCATAGGGACAGTGTGTGTCCATAGGACAGTGTGTGTCCATGGGGACAGTGTGTGTCCATAGGGACAGTGTGTGTCCATGGGGACAGTGTGTGTCCATAGGGACAGTGTGTGTCCATGGGGACAGTGTGTGTCCATAGGACAGTGTGTGTCCATGGGGACAGTGTGTGTCCATAGGACAGTGTGTGTCCATAGGGACAGTGTGTGTCCATGGGGACAGTGTGTGTCCATGGGGACAGTGTGTGTCCATAGGACAGTGTGTGTCCATGGGGACAGTGTGTGTCCATAGGACAGTGTGTGTCCATAGGGACAGTGTGTGTCCATAGGACAGTGTGTGTCCATAGGACAGTGTGTGTCCATGGGGACAGTGTGTGTCCATGGGGAGAGTGTGTGTCCATGGGGACAGTGTGTGTCCATAGGACAGTGTGTGTCCATGGGGACAATGTGTGTCCATAGGGACAGTGTGTGTCCATAGGACAGTGTGTGTCCATGGGGACAGTGTGTGTCCATAGGACAGTGTGTGTCCATAGGACAGTGTGTGTCCATAGGGACAGTGTGTGTCCATGGGGACAGTGTGTGTCCATGGGGAGAGTGTGCGTCCATGGGGACAGAGTGCGTCCATAGGACAGTGTGTGTCCATGGGGACAGTGTGTGTCCATAGGACAGTGTGTGTCCATAGGGACAGTGTGTGTCCATGGGGACAGTGTGTGTCCATAGGGACAGTGTGTGTCCATGGGGACAGTGTGTGTCCATAGGACAGTGTGTGTCCATAGGGACAGTGTGTGTCCATGGGGACAGTGTGTGTCCATAGGGACAGTGTGTGTCCATAGGGACAGTGTGTGTCCATGGGGACAGTGTGTGTCCATAGGACAGTGTGTGTCCATGGGGACAGTGTGTGTCCATAGGACAGTGTGTGTCCATGGGGACAGTGTGTGTCCATAGGACAGTGTGTGTCCATAGGGACAGTGTGTGTCCATGGGGACAGTGTGTGTCCATAGGACAGTGTGTGTCCATGGGGACAGTGTGTGTCCATAGGACAGTGTGTGTCCATGGGGACAGTGTGTGTCCATAGGACAGTGTGTGTCCATAGGGACAGTGTGTGTCCATGGGGACAGTGTGTGTCCATAGGACAGTGTGTGTCCATGGGGACAGTGTGTGTCCATAGGACAGTGTGTGTCCATAGGGACAGTGTGTGTCCATAGGACAGTGTGTGTCCATGGGGACAGTGTGTGTCCATGGGGAGAGTGTGTGTCCATGGGGACAGTGTGTGTCCATAGGACAGTGTGTGTCCATGGGGACAATGTGTGTCCATAGGGACAGTGTGTGTCCATAGGACAGTGTGTGTCCATGGGGACAGTGTGTGTCCATAGGACAGTGTGTGTCCATAGGACAGTGTGTGTCCATAGGGACAGTGTGTGTCCATGGGGACAGTGTGTGTCCATGGGGAGAGTGTGCGTCCATGGGGACAGAGTGCGTCCATAGGACAGTGTGTGTCCATGGGGACAGTGTGTGTCCATAGGACAGTGTGTGTCCATAGGGACAGTGTGTGTCCATGGGGACAGTGTGTGTCCATAGGGACAGTGTGTGTCCATGGGGACAGTGTGTGTCCATAGGACAGTGTGTGTCCATAGGGACAGTGTGTGTCCATGGGGACAGTG
Source organism: Pezoporus flaviventris (assembly GCF_033815535.1). Lineage (NCBI taxonomy): Eukaryota > Metazoa > Chordata > Aves > Psittaciformes > Psittacidae > Pezoporus > Pezoporus flaviventris. The sequence continues at coordinate 172,523 of NW_026892763.1, read as the reverse complement.
TGTGTCCATAGGGACAGTGTGTGTCCATAGGGACAGTGTGTGTCCATGGGGACAGTGTGTGTCCATAGGACAGTGTGTGTCCATGGGGACAGTGTGTGTCCATAGGACAGTGTGTGTCCATGGGGACAGTGTGTGTCCATAGGACAGTGTGTGTCCATAGGGACAGTGTGTGTCCATGGGGACAGTGTGTGTCCATAGGACAGTGTGTGTCCATGGGGACAGTGTGTGTCCATAGGACAGTGTGTGTCCATGGGGACAGTGTGTGTCCATAGGGACAGTGTGTGTCCATGGGGACAGTGTGTGTCCATAGGACAGTGTGTGTCCATAGGGACAGTGTGTGTCCATGGGGACAGTGTGTGTCCATAGGACAGTGTGTGTCCATGGGGACAGTGTGTGTCCATAGGACAGTGTGTGTCCATAGGGACAGTGTGTGTCCATAGGACAGTGTGTGTCCATGGGGACAGTGTGTGTCCATAGGACAGTGTGTGTCCATGGGGACAGTGTGTGTCCATAGGACAATGTGTGTCCATAGGGACAGTGTGTGTCCATAGGACAGTGTGTGTCCATAGGGACAGTGTGTGTCCATGGGGACAGTGTGTGTCCATAGGACAGTGTGTGTCCATGGGGACAGTGTGTGTCCATAGGACAGTGTGTGTCCATAGGGACAGTGTGTGTCCATGGGGACAGTGTGTGTCCATAGGGACAGTGTGTGTCCATGGGGACAGTGTGTGTCCATAGGACAGTGTGTGTCCATGGGGACAGTGTGTGTCCATAGGACAGTGTGTGTCCATAGGGACAGTGTGTGTCCATAGGACAGTGTGTGTCCATGGGGCAGTGTGTGTCCATAGGGACAGTGTGTGTCCATAGGACAGTGTGTGTCCATAGGACAGTGTGTGTCCATGGGGACAGTGTGTGTCCATAGGACAGTGTGTGTCCATAGGGACAGTGTGTGTCCATGGGGACAGTGTGTGTCCATAGGACAGTGTGTGTCCATGGGGACAGTGTGTGTCCATAGGACAGTGTGTGTCCATAGGGACAGTGTGTGTCCATAGGACAGTGTGTGTCCATGGGGACAGTGTGTGTCCATAGGACAGTGTGTGTCCATAGGACAGTGTGTGTCCATAGGGACAGTGTGTGTCCATGGGGACAGTGTGTGTCCATAGGACAGTGTGTGTCCATGGGGACAGTGTGTGTCCATGGGGACAGTGTGTGTCCATAGGACAGTGTGTGTCCATGGGGACAGTGTGTGTCCATAGGACAGTGTGTGTCCATAGGACAGTGTGTGTCCATGGGGACAGGGGACAGCATGTGCCTGGGGTTACCATGTGTGATCTGGGGCCAGGACGTGCCTGGAGGGAGGGTGCCTCAGGACGGGGCGAGCAGGGGCAGGGGACGGCGGGCATGGGGGACAGCATGGGTGTAGGGGACACCCTGCAAGCAGGAGGGACATGGGGCACCCAGGGGGCAGCAGGCAGCGGGGGGACACCGAGCATCAGGGGCGTGTGGGCCTCCAGCACCCCATGCTGTGGGTGCAGCATCACCCCCAGGTCCCCATCCCCACGTGCTACTGGTGCTGTGGGTGCTGCGGATACTGTGGGTGTTATGGGTGTTATGGGTGCTGGGGATGCTATGGGTGTTATGGGTGCTGTGGGTGCAGTGGATGCTGTGGGTGCTATGGGTGTTATGGGTGCAGTGGGTGTTATGGGTGTTATGGGTGCTGGGGATGCTATGGATGTTATGGGTGCTGTGGGTGCTGTGGGTGCTATGGGTGTTACGGATGCAGTGGGTGCAGTGGGTGTTATGGGTGCTGGGGATGCTGTGGATTCTGCGGGTGTTATGGGTGCTGTGGGTGCAGTGGGTGCAGTGGGTGTTATGGGTGCTGTGGATCCTGTGGATGCTGCGGGTGTTATGGGTGCTGTGGGCACAGTGGGTCTTACGGGTGTCACGGATGCAGTGGGTGCAGTGGGTGTTATGGGTGCTGTGGTTGCTGGGGATGCTGGGGATGCTGTGGGTGTTATGGGTGCTGTGGTTGCTGGGGATGCTGGGGATGCTGTGGGTGTTATGGGTGCTGTGGTTGCTGGGGATGCTGGGGATGCTGTGGGTGTTATGGGTGCAGTGGGTGTTATGGGTGCTGTGGGTGCTGTGAGTGTTATGGATGCTGCAGGTGTTGTGGGTGCAGTGGGTATTATGGATGCTGTGGATGCTGTGGGTGTTATGGGTGCAGTGAGTGTTATGGATACTGTGGGTGTTATGGGTGCTGTGGGTGCAGTGGGTGCTGTTGGTGTTATGGGTGCAGTGGGTGTTATGGATGCTGTGGGTGTTATGGGTGCAGTGAGTGTTATGGATACTGTGGGTGTTATGGGTGCTGTGGGTGCAGTGGGTGCTGTCGGTGTTATGGGTGCAGTGGGTGTTACGGATGCTGTCGGTGTTATGGGTGCAGTGAGTGTTATGGATACTGTGGGTGTTATGGGTGCTGTGAGTGTTATGGATGCTGTGGGTGTTATGGGTGCTGTGGGTGCAGTGGGTGCTGTCGGTGTTATGGGTGCAGTGATTGTTATGGATGCTGTGGGTGTTATGGGTGCAGTGAGTGTTATGGATGCTGTGGGTGTTATGGGTGCTGTGGGTGCAGTGGGTGCTGTCGGTGTTATGGGTGCAGTGGGTGTTATGGATGCTGTGGGTGTTATGAGTGCTGCGGGTGCTGTGGATACTGTGGATGCTCTGGGTGTTACGGGTGCTGTGAGTGCTGTGGATGCTGTGGATGCTCTGGGTGTTACGGGTGCTGTGAGTGCTGTGGATGCTATGGATGCTATGGATGCTGCGGGTGCTGCGGGTGCTGTGGGTGCAGCAGGGTGCAGGGTCACCCTCACCCACTGATTTACCCAGCCCAGGCACTAGGCTGGGCCTGGCTAAGCCAAGCTTAGAGCCTGCTCTGCCTCCAGCCCCCCCGGGCCTCAGTTTCCCCTTGGAGCCAGCCCGGAGCCATCCCAGCCATTGCCCCTCCGGCGGCTGCTCCGCGCTGCTGCTTCCCAGAGCAACAGGGAAGATCCCAGCCCCGGCATAGGGACAATGGGGCTTTACGGCCGGGTGGGATCCGATCGGGGCAGCTGAGGTCCGGGCTGCTGCTTCCGAGCTCAGCCTGAGCCCATGGCATGATGTGGGGCTGAGCAAACTGCTCCCAGAATGGCCTAATCCTATGGGATTAGCAAGGCAGAAGTGAATGGTCACGTCACTTAAAGCTGGGATGCTCCGACCTGATCCATGCATGCTCTGACCTGATCCATGCATGCTCTGGGGACCCAGGGATGCTCCGAGCCTGATTTAGGGATGCCCTGAGCCTGATCCAGGGAGGTTCCCCCCCTTTCAGGACATCTCTCCATGGACATCCCTTTGGCATCCCGGGTTCTGCTGCCACCCTCTTCCCTGGCACGCGCTGATGCAATTCCCTCTTGTATCCCACCCATTGAACCTGGATTAAACCAGGATTACTCGCTTGTTCTCCTCCAATGAATTCCTTCATCCCTTCTATTCCCAAATCAATTCTTTAGGCTCTTGGCAGGGAAGAGAAACCAGCAGCTCCTGGGGTCAGGAAGGGACCAGGATTAATTATCCCAGTGGGAATGCCCGGGAAGGGAAGCGGAGCAGCAGCTTACCCAGGGATGTGGATACAGATCCAGGGCAAGCAGCATCCCCTGGACCACTGTGAGCACCCCACTGGGATGCAGGAGCCCAGCTCAGAGCCGTCGCATCCAGGATCCCTTGGGAATAGGACCAAATCCTCCGGGAACAAAAGGTGGCACCTCTGGGGGGAGGAGGGAGCTATAAATACCCGCTGACTGTTGGGCTCTAATGACTCACTCCAGTCATTACTGCGCGTTGCATAAGCACCTGCATTCCCGGCTCCACAGCATGGAATTACGCTGCTCTTCCCCTTTTCCCCCTTATTTAATGCAAAGGGCTCCAGCAGCCCTGCAGGGGCTCCAACCCCCCCGATTCCCGGCTCTTTCCAGTGGGATGCGGCTGCCAAAGAGTCCTCGGCTCCTTTGGGAAAGGGGTTTGGGAGTCCCAGATGTGCCCCAGTGATCCCAGTGCTGGATCTCAGCAATCCCAGTGTCACATCCCAGCAATCCCAGTGCTGTATCCCAGTGAGTCCTGTACCACACATCCCACCAATCCCAGTCCCATCTCCCAGTAATCCCAGTGCCAGGTGCCAGCAATCCCAGTACTACATCCCGGCAAGCCCAATGCCATGTTCCTGCAATCCCAGGGCTGCATCCCATCGATCCCAATGCCGCATCCCATCAATCCCAATGCCACATCCCAGCGATCCCAGTGCCATGTCCTAGCAACCCAGTACTGCAGCCCAGCAATCCCAGTGCTGGATCCCAGCAATCCCAGTGCTAGAGCTCAGCAATCCCAGTACCACATCCTAGTGCCGTGTCCTAGCGATTGCAGTGCTGCATCCCAGCAATCCCAGTGCTGCATACCAGTGAGCCCCGTGTCACATCCCAGTAATCCCAGTGCCATATCCCAGCAATCCCAGTGCCACATTGCGGAAAGCCCAGTGCCACATCCTAACTATCCCATTGTCCCATCGAACCCAGTGCCATGTCCCAGTGAGCTTAACTCTGCATCCCAGCAATCCCAGTGCCACATTCCAGCAATCCCAGTGCTGCATCCCAGCAATCCCAGTGCCATGCCCTAGCAATCCAGAACCACATCCAGCACTCCCAGTACCACATCCCAGCAAGCCCAGTACTTTATCCCAGCACTCCCAGTGCCAATTCCCAGCAATCCAGGACCACATCCCAGCAGTCCAGTGCTGCATCCCAGCAATCCCAACTCATCGCGCCTCTGTCGGGGCCACCATGGGAAGTGGTGGTGGGGAAATCTCGGGTTTGGATCCACAGGCTGGGAATTCTCTCCTCCAATGTGGCATTTGTGCAGCAGCACCATTAACTCCTGGAACAGGGATGGGATGGAGGGGGTGGGGACCAGGGAGCAGGGATGCAGGGATGGAGGGGATGAGGAGCAGGGATGCAGGGATGGAGGGGATGAGGAGCAGGGATGCAGGGATGGAGGGGATGAGGAGCAGGGATGCAGGGATGGAGGGATGGAGGGGACAAGGACCAGGGAACAGGGATGCAGGGATGGAGGGGATGAGGACCAGGGAGCAGGGATGCAGGGATGGAGGGGATGAGGACCAGGGAACAGGGATGCAGGGATGGAGGGGATGAGGACCAGGGAACAGGGATGCAGGGATGGAGGGGACAAGGACCAGGGAGCAGGGATGAGATGGAGGGGATGAGGACCAGGGAACAGGGATGCGGGGATGGAGGGGATGAGGACCAGGGAACAGGGATGCAGGGATGGAGGGGATGAGGACCAGGGAACAGGGATGCAGGGATGGAGGGGACAAGGACCAGGGAGCAGGGATGAGATGGAGGGGATGAGGACCAGGGAACAGGGATGCGGGGATGGAGGGGATGAGGACCAGGGAACAGGGATGCAGGGATGGAGGGGATGAGGACCACGGTGCAGGGGTGAGATGGAGGGAATGAGGACCACGGTGCAGGGGTGAGATGGAGAGGATGGGGATCAGCGAGCAGGGAAGCAGGGATGGAGGAGATGAGGACCACGGTGGAGGGATGAGATGGAGGGGATGAGGACCAGGGAGCAGGAATGCAGGGATGGAGGGGACGAGGACCAGGGAGCAGGGATGAGATGGAGGGGATGAGGACCAGGGAGCAGGGATGAGATGGAGGGGATGAGGACCAGGGAACAGGGATGCGGGGTGGAGGGGATGAGGACCACAGTGCAGGGATGGGATGGAGCCACAGGGAGATGCTGATGGACCACAGGAGAACCTGGAGCAAGGGAAGCAGCAAACGCAGGGTGTTTGGGGTATCCATGGGATTCCTGCACATCCTACTCCATCCTCCAGCACCTGGAGGCCGTCAAACTCCCACACTGGCACCTGCATCCCTGGATTTCACCTTCCCCAGCCTCAAGCCATGATGCAAACCTGTTTACTCCAATCCCAAAGGATTTATCCAGGTGCATCCAAGCGGTGGAGCATGGCACTGAAACAGGGTGCCCCATAGTTAAGCATCACTATGGGATCCATGGGAAGACAGGATGGCAGCAGCTCCGGGTTCATTCCAGCCCTGCACAGTGATGCAGGGAGCTGCAGAATGTGGGAGGTGAGACCAGCCCCGAGGTGCCACAGGGAAGGGGCACGGTGCCACAGGGGTGGAACACAGTGATACCAACCCCATGGTGCCACGGGGATGGAGCACAGTGATACCAGCCCTATGGTGCCACAGGGATGGAGCACAGTGATACCAGCCCCATGGTGCCACAGGGATGGGACACAGTGATACCAACCCCATGGTGCCACAGGGATGGGACGCAGTGATACCAGCCCCATGGTGCCACGGGGATGGAACACAGTGATACCAGCCCCATGGTGCCACAGGGATGGGACACAGTGATACCAGCCCCATGGTGCCACAGGGATGGGACACAGTGGTACCAGCCCCATGGTGCCACAAGGGTTGGAACACAGAGGTACCAGCCCCATGGTGCCACGGGGACAGGACATGGTGCCACTGAAGCTGTATTTGCTGAACCAACACCTGGAGCCCCAAGTGCCTCCGTTAAGGAGGGGCTGAGCCCTGTTTGCTCTTCCCAGGTGGTGCCCGCACCGTGAGCACCAGGTCCCTGCGCTGCCAGGCTGGAGGAGCGGCTGCCCTGGGATACCAGGAGCCACAGGAATGCAGCCCGGCTGGTCAGGGGGGCTGGGAAAGCTGGGAGCACTTCCGGATGCAAATCCCCATTCCCATCACACTGCATCCCTGCATTCTGCAAAGCCCCATTCCCATTGCACTGCATCCCTGCATCCTGCAAATCCCCATTCCCATTGCACTGCATCCCTGCATCCTGCAAATCCCCATTCCCATCACACTGCATCCCTGCATCCTGCAAAGCCCCATTCCCATTGCACTGCATCCCTGCATCCTGCAAATCCCCATTCCCATTGCACTGCATCCCTGCATTCTGCAAAGCCCCATTCCCATTGCACTGCATCCCTGCATCCTGCAAATCCCCATTCCCATTGCACTGCATCCCTGCATCCTGCAAATACCCATTCTCATTGCACTGCATCCCTGCGTCCTGCAAAGCCCCATTCCCATTGCACTGCATCCCTGCATCCTGCAAATACCCATCCCTGCTGCACTGCATCCCTGCATCCTGCAAACCCCATCCCTGTTACACTGCATCCCTGCATCCTGCAAAGCCCCATTCCCATTGCGCTGCATCCCTGCATCCTGCAAATCCTCATCCCTACTGCACAGCATCTCTGCATCCTGCAAATCCCTATTGTACAGCATCCCTGTATCCTGGAAACCCCCATCCCTATTGCACTGCATCCCTGAATCCTCCAAATCCCATTCCTGCTACACTGCATCCCTACATCCTGAAAAACCTCATCCCTACTGCACAGCATCCCTGCATCCTGCAAATCCCCATTCCCATTGCATTGCATCCCTGCATCCTGCAAATTCCATCCTGTTTACACTGAATCCCCGCGGCCTACAAATCCCCATCCTCATTGCACAGCACCCCTGAATCCTTCAAATCCCCATTGCTATCGCACAGCACCCCTGCATCCTGCAAACCCCATCCCATTTGCACTTCATCCCTGCATCCCACAAATCCCCATTCCTATTGCACAGCACACATGCATCCTGCAAATCCCATCCCATTGCACAGCATCCCTGCATCCCACAAACCCCCATTCCTATTGCACAGCATCCCTGCATCCCGCAAATCCCATCTCATTGCACAGCATCCCTGCATCCCGCAAACCCCCATTCCTATTGCACAGCATCCCTGCATCCCGCAAATCCCATCCCATTGCACAGCATCCCTGCATCCCACAAACCCCCATTCCTATTGCACAGCATCCCTGCATCCCGCAAATCCCCATCCTCATTGCACAGCACCCCTGAATCCTTCAAATCCCCATTGCTATCGCACAGCACCCCTGCATCCTGCAAACCCCATCCCATTTGCACTTCATCCCTGCATCCCACAAATCCCCATTCCTATTGCACAGCACACATGCATCCTGCAAATCCCATCCCATTGCACAGCATCCCTGCATCCCACAAACCCCCATTCCTATTGCACAGCATCCCTGCATCCCGCAAATCCCATCTCATTGCACAGCATCCCTGCATCCCGCAAACCCCCATTCCTATTGCACAGCATCCCTGCATCCCGCAAATCCCATCCCATTGCACAGCATCCCTGCATCCCACAAATCCCCATTCCTATTGCACAGCATCCCTGCATCCCGCAAATCCCATCCCATTGCACAGCATCCCTGCATCCCACAAACCCCCATTCCTATTGCACAGCATCCCTGCATCCCGCAAATCCCATCCCATTGCACAGCATCCCTGCATCCCGCAAATCCCATCCCATTGCACAGCATCCCTGCATCCCACAAATCCCATCCCATTGCACAGCATCCCTGCATCCCACAAATCCCCATTCCTATTGCACAGCACCCCTGCATCCTGCAAACCCCATCCCATTTGCACTTCATCCCTGCATCCCACAAATCCCCATTCCCATTGCACAGCACCCCTGCATCCTGCAAATCCCATCCCATTGCACAGCATCCCTGCATCCCACAAACCCCCATTCCTATTGCACAGCATCCCTGCATCCCGCAAATCCCATCCCATTGCACAGCATCCCTGCATCCCACAACCCCCCATTCCTATTGCACAGCATCCCTGCATCCCGCAAATCCCATCCCATTGCACAGCATCCCTGCATCCCGCAAATCCCATCCCATTGCACAGCATCCCTGCATCCCGCAAATCCCATCCCATTGCACAGCATCCCTGCATCCCACAAACCCCCATTCCTATTGCACAGCATCCCTGCATCCCGCAAATCCCATCCCATTGCACAGCATCCCTGCATCCCACAACCCCCCATTCCTATTGCACAGCATCCCTGCATCCCGCAAATCCCATCCCATTGCACAGCATCCCTGCATCCCACAAATCCCATCCCATTGCACAGCATCCCTGCATCCCACAAATCCCATCCCATTGCACAGCATCCCTGCATCCCACAAATCCCATCCCATTGCACAGCATCCCTGCATCCCACAAATCCCATCCCATTGCACAGCATCCCTGCATCCCGCAAATCCCCATTTCTATTGCACAGCACCCCTGCATCCTGCAAACCCCATCCCATTGCACAGCATCCCTGCATCCCACAAACCCCCATCCCATTGCACAGCATCCCTGCATCCCGCAAATCCCATCCCGTTGCACAGCATCCCTGCATCCCACAAATCCCATCCCATCGCACAGCATCCCTGCGACCTGCAAATCCTCATTCCCATCGCACTGCACCCCAAGACACCAGGACCCGGCTCGCTGAAGTGGGGGGGTATCCCTGATCCCCCATCCAACTGTCCCAAGAGGGAGCCCTGGGAATGCCGGCTGACAGGAGCTTTGCCTGGCAGCACCAGAGCAGGGAGGAGCCGGGAACGACACGATGCAACCGGCACCCGAGGGAGCCGTGCTCCAGCACCAATCCAGGCAGGAGCCAACGCGCCGTTACCCTGGATCCCTGGGGAATTGTCCTTGGATAGAGGCGGCGGCGCAGACGCTGCCCGCTCATGGTGCGCTTAGGGATGACCGGAGGGAGCTCAGTGCGGCAGCCGGAGGTGGGATTAGCTGCGTCCCGTGATCTTCCCAGGGCTGTTTCCTGGTCCCCCCCCCCCCCTTTTCCAGCTTTTTATTCCCCTCTCTGCCCCCCTTCCCCATCCCAACCAGCCCCCAGCTCAACCTCCCACCCAGCATCCGCGGTCCCTTCCACCCGCTGCCATCATCATGGGAGCAGAGCAGGACCACAGCACCCTGCTCTGCTGTCGCTGCCCCATCCCTCCCTGGGAGCAGCAGCAGCCCTGGAGCAGGGATCCAAAGGCCTGGAATTCTCACTGGATCCTGGCGGGATTTCCCTGTTAGCACGAGCAAGCCTGGGAACGTGGACCAGCAGAGGAGGGATGGGAATGGGCACGGCCACGAGATGCTGGTGCCTTGAGGGTCCTTAGGGTGCGAGCGGCTCCGTCGGACACCCAGGAGCTTAATAGACCCCCAGCTCTCACGCAATGGGGTGTGACGGGCGCAGCAGTGACAAAGGAGCCCCCTTCCTTTGGTGGCAGCCGTCCCCAGCCCCACCGTGTCCTTTGCAGCGGGGACACAAGTCCTGACGCTGATGGGAAGGCCGGGAAGGCCGGCAGGGACATGTACCATGGGCATGGAGATGCCCCATCCTTCAGTGACATTCCCAGGTCCTACCACTGGGACCATTGCCCCAGCAATGAACCTCAACCCACTTCAGCAGCGTGGCCAGATCCTGCTGGCAATGGGAGCAGCTGGATCGACTGCACTTCCTATGAATGAACGGCTCTCCCGCAGGATGAATGCTGGCTCCGGCTTCCCAGCCACACGGATCCCAGGCACAGAGCACCCATAACGCGTCCCCAGCCCCATCCCTTTATTGGGGTCCCCACGGCAGGCTCTGCAATGCAAGAGCTGCAGAGCCACGAGGTGAGGATGGAGCGGGGAGGGGTGAAGCACCGAGCGCCCGTGCCGAGCAGGCACATTGCGGGGGGCAGGAGGAGCTGGGGTCTATGGGGAACACAGCGCTCCCCCCTCGGCGCGCTCCCGCTTCCGTGCCCGAGCGATGCCCAAGTGCCTGGTGCTGCAGTCCCAGCCCACGGACCTGCTGTCCCAGCTCCCTGCCAGCGATGGGGAGGGGGGGGTCCCCAACAGCGCCGCGGCTGCTGCCAAACCCCACCTCCACAGAGCACCCACACAGCCGGGAGCAGCCCCCACGCCATTCCCAGGGGGAAGAGAGCCCCCCCCTTTCCATCCCTGCGCTCCCATGCAGCGGATCCCGCATCATGGCTGGAGCTTGGGCAGCGCAAGGATGGGACCCAGCATGGGATGCGGCTCGCAAGGTTTGGGAGGGGGACGTGCGAGGCTGCTGGCGCTGGTGTCCCCTCCATCCAGCCCATCCTGCTCCAGCTCCGCAGGGAACAGCATTCCCAGAGGAATCGCGTCCATCTGGTGAGGGCAGGATGGGAAGCAGGTGCCTGGCAGGCAGCCACAGATATTTCCAGGAATGTCATATGCTTGGGAACAGCTACCCCCAAAACCGGAGCCTCTCAATCCCTCCCTAAGCCCTTTGGGTGCGGCAAACCCAGCTCCCACCACGAGCATCACCCACAGCACCCTCCAGAGCAGGGAAAACCAGCACCCAAAGGACACCTCAGTGCCCTCATCCTTCTTTTGGGGAACCCTCAACCCGCATCAGCTGGGCTGGGACTTCCTTTGGGGCTTTCTTATTGCCCAGGTGCCCAACACCATGGTGTCTGACACCGAGCCGGCGCCACAGCCAGCGCTTCCCATGCGCTAAGAGCCGCTCTGTCCCGTGTTCCATGTGTGTCCAGGCTCCAGCATTAACAAAACACTCGAGTTTCGGGGATGCGCCCCCAAGTTTTTGCTGCCTCAGCATCCTTCCCGCGCCCGGTGAAGCCATTGGAGGAGGCAGATCCCATCCCTGCTCCAGGGAGGAAGCAGGCTCCTGAGCTGAGCGAGCAGAGGGAGGCTCCAGGGTACCTTGGCCTGGGAGACCCAGCCCTGGTCCTGGTCCTAGCCCTAAGCCTGATCTCAGCCGCAGCCCCAGCTCTGATCCCAACCCTACATATAACAGCCTTAACCTAACCCAAGCTGCAAGCTGAAATGCAATCTGAACCTTACATACAGTTCTGAGCCTGGTGCTAAACATAACCCGAAAGTCAGGCCAAGCACTAAGCATAACCCCAAACTTGGCCCCATCCCTAACCCAAAACCTGACCTTAGCCATACCCTGACCCATATACTAGTTAAGAACTTAGACATAAGACCTATCCTCTAGCCTTCATTCCAACAGCAAAGCGAAATCTAACGATAGCCATAAACCTAACCTTACAACCACTTCAAACCCTAGCCATAAACAGAACCATAAACTGAGGCCAAGCCCTAGAAATAAACCTAACCTTCGACCAAGCCATAAAACTAAACTTAGATTTAACCTTAAACCTACCACTAATCATAAACATAACCTGAGCCCAAACCTTAGCCCTAACCCTAACCCAAGATTTACCCTAAACCTCACTTTAAATACACCTCCAAACTTAACCCTACCCCTACCCCTAGCCTTAGTACTGACTACAAAACAAAACCTAAACACAGCCCTAGACCTAAGCCTAAACCTAACCTAAGCCCTAACCCAACCCCTAAAATTACTCCTAACTCTAAACCCTAATACTAACGTAAGCCCTAACCCTACCACTAACCCTAACCCAAACACTAAATCCTACCCGTAACTGCAGCCTTAACCCTAAACCTACCCCTAACCCTAACCCTAACCCTAACCCTAAATCCTAACCCTAAACTCAGCCCTAACCCTAAACCTAACCCTAAACCCTAACCCTAAACTCACCCCTAACCCTACCCCTAAACCCTAACCCTAAACACGAACCCTAACCTCAGCCCTAACCCTACCCCTAACTCAAAACACTAACCCTACCCCTAACCCTAAACCCTAACCCTACCCCTAACCCTAAACCCTAACCCTAACCTCAGCCCTAACCCTACCCCTAACTCAAAACACTAACCCTACTCCTAACCCTAAACCCTAACCCTACACCTAACCCTAAACCCTAACCCTAACCTCAGCCCTAACCCTACCCCTAACCCTAACCCTACACCTAACCCTAAACCCTAACCCTAACCTCAGCCCTAACCCTACCCCTAACTCAAAACACTAACCCTACCCCTAACCCTAAACCCTAACCCTACCCCTAACCCTAAACCCTAACCCTAACCTCAGCCCTAACCCTACCCCTAACTCAAAACACTAACCCTACTCCTAACCCTAAACCCTAACCCTACACCTAACCCTAAACCCTAACCCTAACCTCAGCCCTAACCCTACCCCTAACTCTAAACCCTACCCCTACCCCTAACCCCTACCCCTACCCCTAACCCTAACCTCAGCCCTATCCCTAGCCCCACAGCAGCTGCAGGCCAGGCCCATCTGCTCTGCACCTGAGCCCCATCCCATCCCCACACCCCAGTCTCCCACCTGAGGAGCCCCCAGGGTGCTGCAGCAGGACCAGGAGGGTCCCCCCCATCCCGCAGCTCCCCTGCCCAGCCACGCTCAGGACCAGAGAGCCTGGGGCTGCAGGTCCCGGCTCCCAGGCAGCGACAAGAGGCTCCTCCGGGATGTGCCCGCACCCTGCGCGAGCTGGCACCAGCACCTCTTCCTGGGGGAAGGATGCTGCCGGCGCCCGGCTTGTGTGAGCACGGGGAAAAGCCTCATTCCTTCGGGAGAGCAAGGGCGAGCGGGGCAGCACCCATGGCCCGTGGCCTCCTGGCCGGGCTCCAGCCGAGTGACAGCTCAAGGATCCGGCCTGGCTGCGGCACAGGGACGTGGGGTTATCCCTTTGCAGGGAATAAACCCCAGTGTGTGAACTGCTGTAGAGCCATAGGGGCATCCCGGTTCCACTCCATGGGGAGAAGAGGCTCTGGATAGGGATGGAGCGTCACCCCCCAGAGAGGACCATCAGCATCTTCACCCCATAGCAACCAGCTACGGAACCTCAGGGACATGGATGGTCCCCTTCCAACCTTCCCAACCCACCTGCATCTTCACCCCATAGCAACCAGCTATGGAACCTCAGGGACGTGGATGGTCCCCTTCCAACCTTCCCAACCCACCTGCATCTTCACCCTGCACCAACCAGCTATGGAACCTCAGGGACGTGGATGGTCCCTTTCCAACCTTCCCAACCCACCTGCATCTTCACCCCATAGCAACCAGCTATGGAACCTCAGGGACGTGGATGGTCCCCTTCCAACCTTCCCAACCCACCTGCATCTTCACCCTGCACCAACCAGCTACGGAACCTCAGGGACATGGATGGTCCCCTTCCAACCTTCCCAACCCACCTGCATCTTCACCCCATAGCAACCAGCTATGGAACCTCAGGGACATGGATGGTCCCCTTCCAACCTTCCCAACCCACCTGCATCTTCACCCCATAGCAACCAGCTACGGAGCCTCAGGGACATGGATGGTCCCCTTCCAACCTTCCCAACCCACCTGCATCTTCACCCTGCACCAACCAGCTATGGAACCTCAGGGACATGGATGGTCCCCTTCCAACCTTCCCAACCCACCTGCATCTTCACCCCATAGCAACCAGCTACGGAACCTCAGGGACATGGATGGTCCCCTTCCAACCTTCCCAACCCACCTGCATCTTCACCCCATAGCAACCAGCTACGGAACCTCAGGGACATGGATGGTCCCCTTCCAACCTTCCCAACCCACCTGCATCTTCACCCCATAGCAACCAGCTACGGAGCCTCAGGGACATGGATGGTCCCCTTCCAACCTTCCCAACCCACCTGCATCTTCACCCCATAGCAACCAGCTACGGAACCTCAGGGACATGGATGGTCCCTTTCCAACCTTCCCAACCCACCTGCATCTTCACCCCATAGCAACCAGCTATGGAACCTCAGGGACATGGATGGTCCCTTTCCAACCTTCCCAACCCACCTGCATCTTCACCCCATAGCAACCAGCTATGGAACCTCAGGGACATGGATGGTCCCTTTCCAACCTTCCCAACCCACCTGCATCTTCACCCCATAGCAACCAGCTATGGAACCTCAGGGACATGGATGGTCCCCTTCCAACCTTCCCAACCCACCTGCATCTTCACCCTGCACCAACCAGCTATGGAACCTCAGGGACGTGGATGGTCCCTTTCCAACCTTCCCAACCCACCTGCATCTTCACCCCATAGCAACCAGCTATGGAACCTCAGGGATGTGGATGGTCCCCTTCCAACCTTCCCAACCCACCTGCATCTTCACCCTGCACCAACCAGCTATGGAACCTCAGGGACATGGATGGTCCCCTTCCAACCTTCCCAACCCACCTGCATCTTCACCCCATAGCAACCAGCTACGGAGCCTCAGGGACATGGATGGTCCCCTTCCAACCTTCCCAACCCACCTGCATCTTCACCCCATAGCAACCAGCTATGGAACCTCAGGGACATGGAGGGTCCCTTTCCAACCTTCCCAACCCACCTGCATCTTCACCCTGCACCAACCAGCTATGGAACCTCAGGGACATGGATGGTCCCCTTCCAACCTTCCCAACCCACCTGCATCTTCACCCTGCACCAACCAGCTATGGAACCTCAGGGACATGGAGGGTCCCTTTCCAACCTTCCCAACCCACCTGCATCTTCACCCCATAGCAACCAGCTATGGAACCTCAGGGACATGGATGGTCCCTTTCCAACCTTCCCAACCCACCTGCATCTTCACCCTGCACCAACCAGCTATGGAACCTCAGGGACATGGATGGTCCCCTTCCAACCTTCCCAACCCACCTGCATCTTCACCCTGCACCAACCAGCTATGGAACCTCAGGGACGTGGATGGTCCCCTTCCAACCTTCCCAACCCACCTGCATCTTCACCCTGCACCAACCAGCTATGGAACCTCAGGGACATGGATGGTCCCCTTCCAACCTTCCCAACCCACCTGCATCTTCACCCCATAGCAACCAGCTATGGAACCTCAGGGACGTGGATGGTCCCTTTCCAACCTTCCCAACCCAACTGCATCTTCACCCCATAGCAACCAGCTATGGAACCTCAGGGACATGGAGGGTCCCCTTCCAACCTTCCCAACCCACCTGCCTCCGGGCAAGGGGTGCGCAGCCAACACAGCTCAAGGACTGAAGGAAGGGGGGTGGATAAAAGCCCTCCATCAGTCTTCTCCTTTCAAATGCTCATTATAAATAGCTCCTCGGTGTGTTCTGAGTCACCCAGCTGAAACGTGCAAGCTAATAACCAACTGGGAAGTGATTCCAAGCCAGGGAATGGGAGGATTCTGGCAAAGTCATCACTCCTGTGCCAGCGCTGCACCGGCACTTGCTGGTTGTGTTTTCCCTCCTTAGGTATCACAAACCTCCGCTGCGTCTGGTGAGCAGAGGGCTTTGGGGGTGCTGGGACACGTGGTGAGTCCATCCGCATGAGGACAAGCCCCGAACTCCCTTTATTCCCAGCCAGAAGAGCCAGGGTTTAATATTTCCCATGGGAAACGCGCCCATCCGAAACCATCTTTCTTCTTCTGTTTGATTTCTGATAGGAAGGACAAACGAAGAGAGACCAGAAGGTCTGCACCCACCCACAGCATTCCCGCATGCTCTCAAGCCATCCTTCTGCACCTCTTCCTCCCCACATCGGCTTTGGCTTTGGGGATGGGAGCGGGAGCAAGGGCTGCTAACGATGCCAACCAACCCACCCCTGGGCCGTTCCAGAGCCGAATCCCACAGCCTGCTGTGCTAACCCATCCCTTGAGGGTGGTACCTGGCGACAAGGCTTGGGGCCACTTTCCCCACCATGGACCAGCAACAGCTTCCTGAGACCCCCAATCCACACTCCAACCCCCCCCACCCCCCAGACAGCAAACCTTGGGGTCACCCATCACCCATTGCATGAAAGCACCCCCCACCCTTGACACTGGGATGGGGGCAGCTGCCAGGGTACCACTGCCTGCGCTCTGCCTGCTCTCCATCACCTAAACCCCCTTTACTGGGTGTGATGGAGCCGCAGCAGCAGCCGCAGCATCTCCCAGCGCTCTGCATCCCCCTCGCTCCCCCCTGCCTCCATTCAGACCCATCCATTAAGGACAGCTCAGCCCTTTGAAGGAGAAAGCTGGACAAGCAGAAGGTCCCAAGGCCCTGCCTGCACTTCTGGCTGCAGCCCAGCGCCAGCCACGTGGGAGCTGGGAAAGAGACAAAGCAAAAGCAGGGACCGAGGTCGGAGGAGAGCGCTGCTGCAGCCAGGGAATCCTGCATCCCGCATGGAGGAGTGGTCGCAGCGCTGCCTGCTCCGGGTGGGTGCTCATCCTCCTGCAGCTCATGACACTGAAAGCACTTGCTGCTCTGAAATGGGGGGGGGGGGGGTGGAGGGTGAGCTCTTGGATGGGTCCTCCCCACCCAAGGGACCGCTCCAGGTTTGGAGATGTGCAGGGTGCCAGGAGCTCCCCCTCC
Organism: Pezoporus flaviventris; assembly: GCF_033815535.1. Taxonomy (NCBI): domain Eukaryota; kingdom Metazoa; phylum Chordata; class Aves; order Psittaciformes; family Psittacidae; genus Pezoporus; species Pezoporus flaviventris. The sequence continues at coordinate 155,294 of NW_026892763.1, read as the reverse complement.
ATCCTCTCTGAGCTCCAGGGTGAGGGGATGCAGAAGTGCCCCCCACACACAGCTCCCAGTGGATGCACCAGCACCAGGCTGGGCAAAAGGTGCAGGGTGGGCCTGCGCTCGGCCTTGCTGATGTCTGTAGACCTCCAAAAGGTGCCTGGACTGCTCCACCACTTGGATGCTCTCCTGCATCCCAGCCGGTGCTGCGCCATGGGTACCAGAGCAAGCCATGGGATGGTTTGGGTTGGATAGGACTTTTTAAGGTCCAGGACCTGAAGGAAGCAGCAACCAGGTGGGTACATCAGGGGGGTAAAATGGGGATGGTTCATTACACATGGCCCCTGCGTGAGCCTTGATGGGGACACACTGTCCAAGTCCTGGTATCAACCTAGGGACACACTGCCTGCGTCCTGTATTAACCTGGGGATGCAGCGTCTGGGATAACCGGCACTCAGACCAACACACGTCCTTTACGGAGGGGATAAAGATGCCTCCTTATCCCATGGCAGGACACTGGTCTCTTCCCGCTCCTGGACACTCATCCGGGCAGGATGGAGCCCTCATCCCAGCTGCGGCCAAGCCACGGTCCCTCCTCCATCACGTGCCTGGCACCGACGCTGTCACCAAACCAGCGCCAAGCCCGGCAGCCCTTGCCCAGTTCACACATCCCCACGCCTGCTCCCACCAGCGGGAAGAGCCGGATGAGGCCTCTTTCCGAAGGAAGCCTTGACCTGTGCCCAGGCTCCGCCGCGCCTGCGGGGCTGCTCAGAGCATCCTCTCCTCCTGCGTGCTCTCAATGCGCAGAGCTCAGCTGCGGCTCCCCCAGCCCCTGGCTGCTGTCAGATGCTGTGAGCGCAGCAGCTCCGGGCACCCCAGCATCCCACCCGCCCGTAACCGGGTCAGGAGCCGCTGCCGGGGGGGAAAGGAGGAAGAAACGGCTTTAAACGTGACCTGGATAATGCAGGATGGCGCTTGAGTGGCTGCCAGCGACGCTGCCCTGCGAGGAAACCTCATCCACCACGCACGTGGGTAGACCTGGCCCACCGCTGCATCCCGGCCCCATGCAGCATTCCCAGCGTGCTGCGAGGGCGGGAGCAGCTTCGCTGGGATCTGCTGGCAGCAAGCAGGCAGAGCCAGCGGGAAACAACACAGGCAGGGAGCAGGCAGCATCACCCCGGCCTCACGGGGACACCCATGTGCAAAGGGCATCGCCGGAAAGCGCTTAGGAAGCTTTTCCAGCCCTATATATCCCCCAGGATGTGCGGGAACAGGGATAAGCATCTAGGAAAGACACGGGGTTGTATCCTGGGTGAAGGGGAAAGCATCTCATCTCACCATCCCTGCCCTGGGCGGCTCGAGAGGTGCAGCAATCCAGCTACACTCAAGTAGCATCCACCATTCTTAAAGCCATTAAACAGGAGCTGCAAGTCAGCAGCGGCATTCCAGCCGGAGGGAACATGAGGATGGCAATGGCATTTCAAGACCTTTGTGTGCTGCGCTTAAAGAAAAGGACACGGGCACATGTGGTGGCAGCAGCATGAAAGGATCTCTGCAGGGAACAAAGCGCACACAGCACCGGCGAGAGCAGGGGGGAAGGATGCTGCCCGCAGAGGCTGGATCCAGCACCCACAGCAGGGGGGGATCAGCAGCTCCTGATGGCCTTTGGAAGGTGGATCTGAGCCCCACGCCACCACAGGCAGGAGATGCTGGAGGCTATTCTAGAGCCAGGCAGACTTGGCATCCAAAGGTCACCTCGTGAAGGTGCGAAAAGCTGGGGATGCCGGAGGGAAATAGGTGGGGATGAGGCAGGAGCGGGCGACAGCTTCCCTTGTGCCCTGATGGCCCTGGAATCACATCAAGCACTCGCTCCAGGAGCCCTGAGGATGCTCCCAGGCGCATCCCCATGAGGGATGCAGTGCTGGGAGCGGCGGTCCCGGCTGCCGAGCCAGTGCTTGAGCATGTGGAGCTGAGATGCACCCGTCAGACAAAGGAATCCAAGCACCCAGCAGCTTCCCTCCTCATCCCCTTACACCCTCATCCCATTCCCACCGGATCAGCCCATCCCTTTGGCAATGAGGGGTCTGATCCCAGCAACCGCTGGGGTGGGAAACAAGGGGTAGGGAGCACCCGATATCTCTGGATACCCGGGAAGCAGAGCACCCACGTACTGCAAACCGCCTGCGCACAGCAGTGGAGCCTCGTGAGTGCTCCATACACACACAGACACAGAGCCGGGGATCTCGGCCATCCCGAGCCACGGTGATGGGAATCGAGGCATCGCACGCTTCCCGTTAGCCAGCTCTGCCCCTCTCCCCACGTGGGCTCTCCAGAGCATCACCCAGCACGGCTGGAAGCGAGCACTGTCATCCCTCAGCAAGGTCACCCCCTGCGAGCCCCTCATTCCTGCGCTGTGGAATGAGATCCCCCCTGATCCCCCTGTCCCACCCCACCGCATGGGATCAGCAGCACCGGGACCCCCAGACCTGTTGCGTGGGGTGGGTGTGCAGGGGGGTGGCTCCTCCTGCCATGCGTGGAGCCACCGAAGCCACGATGCCGAGGCCTGACCAGCATTTCACTAAGTCACCCACATCCCCCCCAGCTCACTGCCAGGCCAGGAGCCTGCTGCTCCCATGGGAAACCACCGCGGGGTTACAGGGAACATATAAGGGGGGGTCAGCAGGGAAAAGGGGAGATGCTGCTGACAGCGGCGCTCCCGCACAGCATCACCCATCAGTGATGCCCTGCCCTGTGCTCACACAGTGAGGAACTGAGGGGGGGTCGCAGCCTGTAATCCCCCTGCACCCCAGGCGGGAGGAGGAACTTTTCCCCTCTCCGCGATGTCTCCCTCTCGCCTTCGCGCAGCCTCTCCCCCCCCGGAGCATCGCTCCCTCCCGGCGTGGTCCCCCCCAGTCCCCGGTGCCGGCGGGAGGGGACTCACAGGTCAGACGCAGCCGCCTGGTACGGCTGGCTCCGGCAGAGGATGGAGTGTCCGCAGCCCTGCCCCATGGCTCCGCATGCTTCGGCGGCCGGCGGGGGCTCGGAGAGGGGCTGCGGGCAACGCGGAGCCGCCGCGCCGCCCGGTTCTCGGTGCTGACGGGGAGCGGAGCCCGCTGCTGTCAACCGAGCCCGATGCAGCGCGCCGAGGCGTGCGGGAGGGGAGGGCGGAGAGGCGCGGGGGGAGGCCGGGGGAAGAAACGCCGCTGATTGACGGCGCCGCTGCGGCTCCGCGGGGCTGGGCGGGGGCCGGAGCCGTTCCCGCGGAGGGGCCGAAGGGGTCCGCACCTGCCTCCGGCTGCCGCCCGCCCTGGGCCGCGCCCGGCCTCGCCCGCAGCGCCGCCCCGCTCCGGGGGGACACCGCCTTTGTCTAGTAAGGAGCGCGCTGGCCCTGCCCGCCCCGCGCTCCCCGCGGCGGCAGCGGGTCCTGCTGGGCGCCGCAAGCGCCCGTCTGCCCGGCTTCTGCCCCGGGGGACATCGGGCAGCACAGAGCGGTGCTGGGCAGTACAGGGTAATGCTGGGCAGCACAGAGCGGTGCTGGGCAGTACAGAGCGGTGCTGGGCAGTACAGGGCAATGCTGGGCAGCACAGAGCGGTGCTGGGCAGCACAGAGCGGTGCTGAGCAGTACAGGGCGATGCTGGGCAGTACAGGGCAATGCTGGGCAGCACAGAGCGGTGCTGGGCAGTACAGGGCAATGCTGGGCAGCACAGAGCGGTGCTGGGGAGTACAGGGCAATGCTGGGCAGTACAGGGCAATGCTGGGCAGCACAGAGCGGTGCTGGGCAGTACAGGGCAATGCTGGGCAGCACAGAGCGGTGCTGGGCAGCACAGAGCGGTGCTGGGCAGTACAGGGCAATGCTGGGCAGCACAGAGCGGTGCTGGGCAGTACAGGGCGATGCTGGGCAGCACAGAGCGGTGCTGGGCAGCACAGAGCGGTGCTGAGCAGTACAGGGCAATGCTGGGCAGTACAGGGCAATGCTGGGCAGCACAGAGCGGTGCTGGGCAGCACAGAGCGGTGCTGGGCAGTACAGGGCAATGCTGGGCAGCACAGAGCGGTGCTGGGCAGCACAGAGCGGTGCTGAGCAGTACAGGGCAATGCTGGGCAGTACAGGGCAATGCTGGGCAGCACAGAGCGGTGCTGGGGAGTACAGGGCAATGCTGGGCAGTACAGGGCAATGCTGGGCAGCACAGAGCGGTGCTGGGCAGCACAGAGCGGTGCTGGGCAGTACAGGGCAATGCTGGGCAGTACAGGGCAATGCTGGGCAGCACAGAGCGGTGCTGGGCAGCACAGAGCGATACTGAGCAGCACAGAGCGGTGCTGGGCAGCACAGAGAGATGCTGAGCAGCACAGAGCGGTGCTGGGCAGTACAGAGAGATGCTGGGCAGTACAGAGCGATGCTGGGCAGCTCAAGCAATGCCGGGCAGCACAGAGTGATGCTCAGCAGCACTGGTTTTGCAGACAAGTCCCTGCCCCAGGGCAGCACCAGACCCACAAGCAGGTGCCTTGCGCATGGGCACCAGGCAGCATCAAGCAGTATGGAGCAGTAGTGGCCCTCAGGCAGGGCCCTGCCCCAGGGGAACTGGGCAGCAGTAGGTAGCACCCGACCTGCGAGCAGGTTCCTTTCCCAAGGGTGCTGGGTGGCATCGAGCAGTATTAGAAAATCATGGAATCATGGAATCAGCCGGGTTGGGAAAGAGCTTCAGGACCATCCAGTGCAACCATTGCCCCATGGCCACCACTGCCCCATGGCACTGAGGCCTCGTCTCCACGGGGTGTGAACCCTTGCAGGGCCGGTGCCTGCAGCCCTGCCCTGGGCAGCCTGTTCCAATGCCTGAGCACCCTCTGGGGCAGGAATTGTTCCTCAGCTCCATCTAAACCTGCCCTGGTGCAGCTTGAGGCCGGTTCCTCTTGTCCCATCCCTTGTTCCTTGGGAGCAGACAAGCAATAGACAGCAGTGCCCGGCAGGCAGGTCCCCACCAGGGCAGCAGGTCCCACCCCAGGCAGGAGGAGCCGGAGCCTCCCATGTGCCTGCAGCATCGCTCCATGCCTGTGCCCCCGCTGCCACCTCCCGAATGAGCGCAGCTTCCCCCGGGAGCCTCACTGGGCACGGAGCCCTCTGCACGCGTGCAGCACCGGCACCGGGCACCGATGGCTTGGAGGAGCAGATGTGGTGTCCATGGGTTTATCCCCCACAAGCACACTGGGATCTCCTGCCCTGGGCCTCCTGGAGCCACAAGGTGTCAGGGAGAGCATGGAACAAGCGCCCTGTGCTGTGAGCACTGCCAGGGATGGGGCAGCCACAGCTTCTCTGGGCACCCTGTGCCAGCGCCTCAGCACCCTCCCAGGGAAGAGCTTCTGCCTAAGAGCTCAGCTCAGTCTCCCCTCGGGCAGGTTCAAGCCATTCCCCTTGGCCTGGCCCTACATCCCTTGTCCCAAGCCCCTCTCCAGCTTTCCTGCAGCCCCTTTAGGCACTGGAGCTGCTCTAAGGTCTCCCCTTCACGCCTTAGTAAAGGGGGAGAATCCCTTCCCTGAGCTGCTGCTCACACTCTGGGGGTGCAGCCCAGGACGTGGCTGGTTTCTGGGCTGCAGGCACACACTGAAGCCATTGAACATCACGAGGTTCTATGGTCCCACCTCTCCAGCCACCCCGCTGTTGCTCCCCCATCCCATGTGAAGCCAGGAGCATCCCTCTGGTCCTCAGCTCAGCAGCATCTCTCTGTGGGTGTCTGCATCCTCCACACACTCGCTGTCTGCTCCGCGCTGCACCAACCCACACCCCCAGGCTGGGAGCTCGGCTTCATGGCAGGAGGTGGTTGCACCAAAAGCAGCTGGTTTGGTTGCTCCCCAGTAGCCTTGCAGCGATCCAGCCCTCCGGGGTCACTGCTTCCATGGGGAGAGGGGCGGGATGTGCTTTGTAACCGCTGGGGGTACGCTGCTGCTGCCCTGCTCCGTGCTGAGCCCACGTGAAGAGCAGCAATAGTTATTAAGAGATTTGCACTCAAATCACATCAGTCCCTGTCAGATTCACATGGATTAATATCCCCATGGTCTCCAGAAATAGGCCGAGTAACGCATCCATTACTGAGAGCCCCTGCCTGCCTTGGCCAGGGGAGGAAACCGAGGGCCAGATCCAGGATGCCTTGCCCAGATTTCACCCCAGGAGCTGATGGCAGAGCCAGGGCTCATCTGGGGTTATTTTAAGGGCCATCACTTTGACCATGGAATCCTGGAATGGGTTGGGATGAAGGGACCTTAAAGCTCCTCCATTCCCAACCCCTGCCACGGGCAGGGACCCCTTCCATAGAGCAGCTTGCTCCAAGCCCCTGTGTCCAACCTGGCCTTGAGCACTGCCAGGGATGGGGCAGCCACAGCTCCTCTGGATGCCACGATCCTCCTGACATCAGTGCAATGTCCCCACTCTGGGTGGGACCCTGGGTGCTTATGAAGCCAGGCACCAGCGCAGCTTCTTGGGTGCTTCCAAGCAGGGATTTGTGTGGAAAACACCCAAATTATTCATGGAATTTCCCATTTTCCCGATTTTTGCATTATTCATGGAATGCTTCCAAACATTATGGAAGCTCTGGGATGGCTCCACCAGGTTCTTCCAGTTCCTCAGCACCGAGACCCCTGGGGCTGCACACACTGAAAGGAGGAACCGCGTCTCCAAGGACAGAGCCTGCGCTGCTGTTGGCAGAAGCTGCTTGGATACGGGGCTGAGCTCTCTCCTGAGGAGGAAACAGCACAGAGCAATGTGGGGAGGAGAAAACCACCTCTGTGAGCACCAGGAGCAACGTTAGAGAAGGGAGAGCGCCGGGAACCACATGGAAGGGTTCACGGGAGGATGCTGGCATGTGGTGGTCCCTGCCTGCATCTGCGGATGGACCTGGTGGGCCTCGCACCCCGATGTGCTCTGACCTTCTCCGCTGGGATTGGGAATGTGGGAATGGCTTGAACCTGCCCGAGGGGAGGCTGAGCTGAGCTCTTAGGCAGAAGCTCTTCCCTGGGAGGGTGCTGAGGCGCTGGCACAGGGTGCCCAGAGAAGCTGTGGCTGCCCCATCCCTGGCAGTGTTCAAGGCCAGCTTGGACACAGGGGCTTGGAGCAAGCTCAGGCCCCCACGGACCTGGAACTGATCCTGGCTGCTGGAAATCCATGGGGTTGGCATCGCCATGGCATACAGGGACATTAGAGCGGGGCTGTGGTGCAGGCGCGAGGCCTTGGTGATGGCCAGCAAGACCCACCAAGAAACCTTCTCCAGGAGCATCCAAAGGGCAAACCTTACCCCAGCGTCCTGCAGCTTAAGGCTCTTCCCAGCCCTATGGAAGGAGAAGGTCCTGGGAGGATCCAGCACAGCAAATCCCTCTTGTTCCTCCCCACATTCCGTGCTGGCTGCAGTGAACACGATTCCAGCGCAGCTCATGGCAGCTCCGCTCTGGCTCCTGACGCTGCTCCATGTCTTTATCTCCTGTCAGGAAGATGAAGCGCTGCCGCCTTCCAAAGGCATCATTCCAGGTCCGTGCCCTCGTGTGGGTGTTTGTGGTGTGAATGTGAAACGAGCCTCGAGCTCAGCTCCTGCAGCGCCTCCTCGGCTGCGGGATGCAGGTCTTTGAGCTCTCGATAACCACCGACGGTCCCTGGGTGCTCGCTGTGCGGGTACCGGCAGCATCCCGCTCATGGGGATGGGTTTGGTGGCACAAAGCAGCTTCCTCACAAGATGCTCTCCCTACAGCATCACTGCACCCCCTCCCCAGAGCTCTGAGCTCCAGGGAGCAACGGGCTCCTCTCTCTTCCTGCAGGGATGCCCCAGCGGAGCAGCCCGGGATGCTCCCAGGGACCACACGCTGCTCCCCTGCTTCCAGGCCGTCAGAGGAACATGGGATGGGTTGGGATGAAGGGAGCCCAAAGCTCCCCCAGTTCCAACCCCCTGCCATGTGCAGGGACACCTTCCACTAGAGCAGCTTGCTCCAATCCCATCAGGATATGGATATATCCCTAGGTATCCCCAGTATTCCCACCAATGGAAGCACTGGTCCTGTTGTGCCTGTACAAATGCCCCCCAGAAAGTTCCAATTCCAGGAAGCTGGGCGTTGTTTCCCCCTCTCTCTGCTTGTGCCACGCTCACAACCCCAAAGAGCTTTTCCGAGGAGGAAGAAAAGAGCGGAATGGAGAAAAGCTTTTCCATTTTCCTTGACATTTATCCCGGGACCAGAAAAAGAACAGAAAACAACCCCCGGAGGAGCCCGGAGCCTTGGGTTTTATCGCAAGGTCAGAACAAGCTGTTCTCAAAGCAGGAAATCAGCGGAAAGGAATCCTCAGTGAGGAGGGAAACGGTTGCCTGTGCCTGCAGGTGCAGCTCTGCTGGCGTGGGCAGAGCACGGACAGGGCCCCCAGGTACTTCGGGGCAGGGATGAGGACCCCAGGGAGCTGCTTGGAGGGTGTTTGGCTGCATCCCGGTAGCCAGCATGAGGATAGTGATGCAGGAAGAGGTGGGATTGATGCTGGTTCTCACTGGTACCCATCCCATTGCCTTTCACAGAGCAAGTGGGGATAAAGGGACAAAGGGGATGTGGTGGCTGCCCCATCCCTGGCAGTGCTCAAGGCCAGGTTGGACACAGGGGCTTGGAGCAAGCTGCTCTATGGAAGGGGTCCCTGCCCGTGGCAGGGGTTGGGGCTGGAGGAGCTTTAAGGTCCCTTCAACCCAATCCATCCCATGAGTACGTGCTGGGGGCAATGGAGCAGCGCTGTGATCCCGGCAGCCGAGGAAGCGGCTGATGGAAAGATCCTCTGATAAGGGAAGGGAAATGAAAGCTCGTGTGGAGGGGAGAGAAACCCTGCTTCCCTCCAGCCCCAGCGCTGGCGGGAGCTCTGTGCTCCCCGCGGAGCATCACCCCGCTCATGGCCGTCAGTAAATCCCCCACCTTGATTTGATCTCAGCACCCCTGATCGTGCCCTTGTCCATCCCGAGCTGCAGGAAGCAGAGCGGATCCCACCCTCTCCCGGCCGTGCAGACCTGCCCCGGGCCGGTGCTGCAGCCATGGGAGAGGCAGCGGGAGAGCCACTGTTGGGGATGGAGCATCCCAAAAGGTCCAGGAAGGGGCTTGGGAAGCTTGGTGGGGGTAAGGGGGGTGTGAAAGTGGATTGGAGGGAGAAGGGAAAGGATGGGAAAGAAGGAAAAGAAATGGAAAGGGAAGGATGGGGAGGGGGAAGGGGAAAGTGGAAAGGGGGGAAAGGGAAAAATGAAGGGGAAAGATGGGGAATGCAAAGAGGAAGGGGAAAGATGGGGAATGCAAAGAGGAAGGGGAAGGGGAAAGAGGGGAAAAGAAATGGAAAGGGAGGGATGGGGAATGCAATGAGGAAGGGAAAAGGAAAGAAGGAGAAAGGAAAGGATGAGGAAGGGAAGGGGAGACTAGGAGTGGGACTGGGAAGGGAAAGGGAAAAGAAGGAAAAAGGAGAAGGGGAAAGGAGGGGACAGAGAAGGACAGGAAGGGTAGAGGAGGAAGGGGAAGGATGAAGGGAAAAGGGGGAAGGAGAAGGAGAGAAGGGAAAAGGGAAGGGGCAGGGATGTGCTTGCTCCCAGCACAGCCTCAGCCCCCCTCCATCACCCCCCCTCGCTGAAGGGGGCAGCAGGAGCGCGGCTGTCACTGAGCCTGCCCCGGGCTGCGCCGTGTCCTGCCCGGTCCCATCCATCAGCTGGGAGCCGGGAGCGGACAGGGACCGGCCGGCTCCATCGCCCCACGGAGCCCCACGGGTGCCCTTGCCCCGGGGCAGCCTCTGCCCCCCTTCCTTTTCCAGCCTCGCGTCATCACCCATCAGATCCCACATCCCTCTGACGTGTCCCCAAGGCCAAAGCCTGGAGCAGAATCCCTGCGGTGACCGATCCCCGGGTACCAGCATCCGTCCCCAGGCTGTGCCGGGGGGGACATCCGTCATACGGGTGATGGGAGACAGGGATGCAGGGTCATCAGTACCACGATCCAGGCACCACCCATAGACCCAGCTCTGTCCCCTCCGTGGCTCCCCATCCTGGTTTCGGTGGGTTTGGAATCCTTGCCACCGTGACTCCTTCCCAGTTCTCCCATCACTGCGGGGAGCATGGGGACACCCGGTCCTGCAGTGGCCCTTGGGCGCAGGCTGAGCCCTGAGGTCCCAAATCCCTGCTTCCCATCACCCAGACATGAGGTCCATCCCTGGTTTGGGGGTGAGAGGAGATGGGGGGTGCTCGAGTGTAGATGAGGCTGGGAATGGTTGGGAATGAAGGACAGCGATGGGGACATAGGAAGAGGAGGATGGAGCTCTGTGTTCCTGATACAAGGTGTCCCTGCACCTTTAGCATCCCCTTCCCCCAGCCCATGGGTGCACCAGGGTGCAGGATGGGCCCATGAGCCTCCCCCCCCCACTGTCCAGGGATGAAACCAAAGGCAAAATCGGGATGGGAACAAAAGGAATCCAACAATCCAAGCTCCGGGCCCAGCCAGACCCGCAGTGATGGGAATTAGCAGCGTGCCTGCTGCTCCTTCACGCGTGGGTTGGCTCCCACAAAAGGGAGCAGGGAGGGATTAAATGTGCGGAAGGCGGTCATGGATCACATGGAATCAATGCCAGGCGGCAGCAGGAGCTGTTGTTGGGTGATGCTGAGGTGATGCAGCTACATGGAGCCACGCAGATAATCTTGTCGTGGAACAAGCCCCAAGGGAGAGCGGGATTGGTGGCACCCTGGAACACCCTGTCCCACGGGATGGGGGTTCCGTGGGGCGGGGGATGCCTTTGGGATGGCTCAGGGGTAAAACCCACTGCTTGGGGTATGGGACATGCAGCTGAGCTCAGCCCTGTGCTTTAATAGCATCCCCAAGCGAACACTGAACTGGGGACCCACTTACACATCATCCCCCCAAAGGCATCAGGAGCATTTTCCAATTGGTGGGAAAAAGCAGGGATGAGCTTTCCAGGGATGGCAGATGGACTTGGTGGCCATCTGAGCTGCAGAAGGGACCTGGAGCATCCCTGCCACATCCCTGCCGCATCCCCTAAGCATCCCTGTCCACGTGGTGGTTTGACTCTGGTCCCCAAGCTGCAACAAGCTCCCAGCTGTTTCTTCCCATCAGGTTGAGGCAGGGAAATCCCTGTGGAAGCCATCAGGGTCCCTTGGAGCAGGGATGTGGATGGGCAGCGTGTTCCAGATGCACCCAAGCCTGCAGGTTTCGTATCACCCAGTGAGTGGTGCCTTGGGGATGGGCGCATTGGACTCTTCCCCACAGCTGGAAGTGATGCTGTGATGGGACAGGGATGTTGATGGGGATAATCCCATCCCTTGGAGCATCACATCCCCCTGCAGCCACACCAGTGCCACAACGCCAACCCCTTCCCACAGTGTCCCCCATTGCCACCCTGCGGTCCCTTGGGATGCACCAGGGCATCTCCCCATGCTGGTACCAACCCTGGGGATGCAGGAATTGGGATCAGAACCCCACAGCAGGGCCGAGATCGATGGAGTTTACTGTGTAAGAGGTGCCAATGAGGGTTTGTCACCAGTGGGGACACGCATGTGGCACATGGGGCTGGCGCTGCCGAGGCTCCAGGTATCCATGGAAACCTCCCGGCAGGATGCTGAGCCGATAAATAGCCAATTTAAGGTGATTTTCCTCAAAGAGGGTTTTTTTAATGTGTCTTGAGCGAGTCTCAGTGGCGTTTTTGGCTTTCCTCCTTTCATCAGGATGGAGTTCTCCTCCATGCTCCGTTCAGGGCTGCACGATGCTGGGTGAGGGTGGCTCAACACAGATCCTTGTAGCACGTGGGACAAAGCGGGTTTATCTTGGTGGCAGTAAGGAGGGAATTGGGATGGGTCGGTTCAGTGGGTGCTGATTCCAACCTGGGCTCTATTTAGCTGCATACACTGGGACGGATGAATGTGTGTGTTGGGATGGAATAGGTTGGGATGAAGGGAACTTAAAGCTCCTCCAGTCCCAGGCAGGGACCCCTTCCACTGGAGCAGCTTGCTCCAAGCCCCTGTGTCCAGTAGGACAGGGTCAAACACAGCACGAGCCCAGGTAGGAGACACCCGTCCCGCTTCCCTTCCCCACCGACACCACAGCATCCTCCTGCTCTGTCCTCTTGGGAGGCTCCCAAGGGATGGAGCAAGGGGAAATGGGGATTTTCAAGCCCTGCTGACCCACGTCCACCCCAGGAGGTGACATCCACCCCGTCTGCAGGAGCTCGGTCCCCAGCCACAGGCCGCTTGTGCTTCATCCTCCTGGCTGAGGAGGAAGAGCCGCGCCTGCTCCTTTAAGGCTCCAAACCCGGTTCGGCTGCAGGATCAACCCCTTCCCAGGGAAAAGAGAGCCCGGCGCTGTGCTGAGTCAGCAGTTCTGCCTGGCTGCGCGTCCCACGTGGCACACGTGTCCCTGGGGACCCCATCCTGCTCCCTCAGCCCCGGCCAGGGATGCAGCGCGGATGGGTCCGTGTTGCCAAGCCGGGAGCATCACCGCAGGCAGCAGGGGCTGACTGAGATTGAAGGCTCTGTCACAGTGAAATGGGCTCAGATTGACGCTGGTTTAATGGAGAAGGACAAGGCCAGCTCCTCGCAGCAGCCCCGGTGACAAGGGAGGGTGAGGAGCCCGGGCCCTGCATCAGCATCCCAGAGCATCCTTCCCTGTGCCAGACCCACACACCTGGATGCAGCAGCACCAGTTGCATCCATCGATGCTGCCGGCAGGGATCTGGGAGCTGCCTGTACTGGGAGCAGATCCCACCATGCTCATGGATGGAGGGGGTATGGGGCTGCCCCACAGCATCACCCAGTGGGCCAGGGGGGAGCGGCTCTTCCCTCCTGTATCCCTCGTCCCAAGCAGAGCACAGGCCCTGGGATGTGTCCTTGGGGGTTCTTCCAATTGGGAAAGGCCCCATTTGACTCCTCCTTCTGCCACCCAGCTCCAGTTGGCTTTGGCCGTGGCTCCTTTCTCTGCTCTGGCCAAGCCAAGCCAAGGGCACCCATCCAACATCTCCTTCTCCACCCCACAAGGTGCTGAGCCCCTGACCCCCAACACCAAGCCCCCACCGCTGCCAGCATCCCACGGGAGTCAGAAGTGGATCCCCCCATCCCTAGGGATCCCAGCACCCATTCCATGGGGAGCAATTCCCTGGGGCACACACACACACACCCCCCCCCGCACCCCCTTTCCCTCCTGAGCCTTTATTTAGGATCTCAATTCCCTTTATATTCCCTAAGGAGCCTGGAGCAGCGAGTGGGAGGCTGCTGGGGAGGGAGGAGGGAGCACGGGACGGGATAAACGGCTTCAAGCAGCGCTGTCCTTCCCCTGCTCCATCACTTCATGCTCCTAACCCCCTCCAAGGGGCTCTTCTCCCCCTTTCCCACCACCAGGAGCCGCTTTGGAAGTGATTTGAGCTCTGGAATGCTGGGGGGGGGGGGGCTCGGGGTGGGAATTGGGGCTGGGGCTTGAATTGTCCACAGGTTTCCCTAAACCCTTCCCCAGGCTGAGCCCCATTTAGGATGGCAAAGCCGGGAGCAGCGGGAGGGGATGCTTCTCCATGCCCGGCTGCCCTTTGGTAGCATTCCAAGCGTGGAGGCGGCTGATTGAATATAAAGAGGGACTGGGAGAAGGCGGGAGGGAAGGGAAAGGAGGGGGGACAGAACACGAGAGCCTGACTAAAGGCAGTGACAGGTTAATGGGGCTGCTGATGAAATAATGACTGCTCCGAAGTCGGCTGGAGTGCGGCTGCGGCTCTGCTGGATCCGGGCATGGATCAGCTGCCGAGTCCATCACCCGGGAGCGGGGCTGAGCTGTCACGGGTGCGGGATGCACACGAGGGGACCCGTGGGGACAAGGCCTGTGGGTGCCGTGGGGTTGGAGCATCATCCGCTGGCATTGCCTGCATCCGCCTTAGGGTACCCGCGAGGAGGGGGGGGAACGTGGGGTAGAGGCAGAGGCTCGTGCCTGGGTGCATGAGGCTGCCCCATTGCCTGCACCCAGGGCTGGCAGCACCCGGGGGGGGATGGATGGAGCCTCCTTTATATACAGAGCCGGGAGGTGGCTGGCAGAGGGTGCTGAGCCTGCGCTGTGCCACCTCGGTGGTGGGGTTTGCCTGGCATTCACCCGATCCCTGTGTCCAGCCCACGATGCTCCTGCATCGCCAAACCATGGCGAAGGGCAGGGATGCTGCTGGCTCGGCCCCATGCTAGGAGCTTCCACACCTTGGGAAGAGGCACCTGGATCCTGCTACAACAGAGCCCTAGAATCATGGAATCAACCGGATTGGAAGGGAGCTTCAAGACCAAGTCCAATCATCACCCCAACACGGCCACCACTGCCCCATGGCACTGAGGCCTCGTCTCCATGGGGTGTGAACCCTTGCAGGGCCGGTGCCTGCAGCCCTGCCCTGGGCAGCCTGTTCCAATGCCTGAGCACCCTCTGGGGCAGGAATTGTTCCTCAGCTCCATCTAAACCTGCCCTGGGGCAGCTTGAGGCCGGTTCCTCTTGTCCCATCCCTTGTTCCTTGGGAGCAGAGCCCAGCCCCTCCTGGCTCCATCCTCCTCTCAGGCACTTGTAGGCAGCCATCAGGTCCCCCCTGAGCCTTCTCTTCCCCACACTGAACCCCCCAGCTCCCTCAGCCCTTCCCCATCACACCCGATCCTCACGTCCAGCCCCCCCAGGCCCTGTTCCATGGGCAGTTTCCAGCCGCAATTCCGCAGCTCTGGAATGCTGCAGGGCTCAGAACGGCCCTCACGTGCCGGAGCAGCCCCGGGCAGGGAGCTGAGGAAGCTCTTTGTAAATGACTCTGCAGTTAATCACCGTGTGCGCGGCATCACACGCGCTCGCCCCCGCTCTGCTATACATAGAGCGAGCGGAGGGAGGCTCCAGCCAGCCCGCTCCCGAGGGGCGGCAGCTTCATCCCATGGGACGAGCGTGGAGGGGAAGGGAGCCCCACATCTGCCGCTGTGGGAGCCGGGATGCTGCAGGAGCTGTTGGCGTCGACGCTGGGCTCAGCCCCACGGATGCAGCTCATCGCTCGGAGCATCTTCTCCGTGCTCAGAGGCCCTGCGGGTACCAGGCGTGTGCTCAGGCACTAACACGTGTGTAAACACCCTGTGCGCGGGGAGGGGACGTGCAAACGGAGGGGCACAAGCGTGTGCAGGCACGGACATGGAGCAGGCGTGCAGATGGAGCACATGGAACACGGGGCACAGGGCGGGCACTGAGGGCAGGTGTGAAAACAGGCACGGAGCACATGCTGCAGCACTGAGGACCTCGGCACACACTGCATGCACTGAGCGTGCATTGAAGGCGCTGAGCACGTTAGCACACGTTGCATGCACTGAGCGTGCATTGAAGGCACTGAGCATGTTAGCACACGTTGTATGCACTGAGCGTGCATCAAAGGCACTGAACACGTTAGCAGACGTTGCATGCACTGAGCGTGCATTGAAGGCGCTGAGCACGTTAGCACACGTTGCATGCACTGAGCGTGCATTGAAGGCGCTGAGCACGTTAGCACACGTTTGTATGCACTGAGCGTGCATTGAAGGCGCTGAGCACGTTAGCACACGTTGTATGCACTGAGCATGCATTGAAGGCACTGAGCACGTTAGCACACACTGCATGCACTGAGCGTGCATTGAAGGCGCTGAGCACGTTAGCACACGTTGCATGCACTGAGCGTGCATTGAAGGCACTGAACACGTTAGCACACGTTGCATGCACTGAGCATGCATTGAAGGCGCTGAACACGTTAGCACACATTGTATGCACTGAGCGTGCATTGAAGGCGCTGAACACGTTAGCACACGTTGCATGCACTGAGTGTGCATTGAAGGCGCTGAGCACGTTAGCACACGTTGTATGCACTGAGCGTGCATTGAAGGCGCTGAGCACGTTAGCACACGTTGTATGCACTGAGCATGCATTGAAGGCACTGAGCACGTTAGCACACACTGCATGCACTGAGCGTGCATTGAAGGCGCTGAGCACGTTAGCACACGTTGCATGCACTGAGCGTGCATTGAAGGCACTGAACACGTTAGCACACGTTGCATGCACTGAGCATGCATTGAAGGCGCTGAGCACGTTAGCACACGTTGCATGCACTGAGCGTGCATTGCAGGCACTGAACACGTTAGCACACGTTGCATGCACTGAGCATGCACTGAAGGCACTGAGAATAAAATGCACACATGGAGCTTGTGTTGCATGCTCTGAGCATGTCACAGGCACCGAGCACAGGTTGCATGCACTGAGCATGCATTGAAGGCACTGAACACGTTAGCACACGTTGCATGCACTGAGCATGTGCTGCAGACACTGAGCACATGTTAGCACATGTTGCCTGCACTGAGCACGCATTGCAGAGACCAAACAGGCACTGCACGCACTGAGCAAGCACTGCAGATGCTGAACATGTGTTGCACATTGAGCACACATTGCATACATGGAGCACATCCTGCAGATGCTGACCACATGTTGCATGCACTGAGCACACATTACATGCACAGAGCACGTGTTGCATACCTGGAGCACGTACTGCAGACACTGAACATGTGTTGCATGCACCGAACACGCATTCCAGACCTCATTCCCCACGCACACACGGGTTCCTGCCCTCCATCTGCACCCCTGGCAGAGCAGCCCCAGCGCTGCGGGTGATTGACATCTGTCACCCGTGTGTGTGACTGACACACGTCACCCGTGTGGGACTGACATCTGTCACCCCCCATGAGTCACTGCCCAACCCCCGGGGGGATCAGAGCAACGGGGAGGTGGAGGGACACCCGCACCAAGGGACACTGCAGGGAGCTGCACTCCAGCATCCT
The DNA here is from genome assembly GCF_033815535.1 of Pezoporus flaviventris. NCBI lineage: Eukaryota > Metazoa > Chordata > Aves > Psittaciformes > Psittacidae > Pezoporus > Pezoporus flaviventris. The sequence continues at coordinate 138,495 of NW_026892763.1, read as the reverse complement.
CCCATTGCTGCATCCCTGCATTGCTGCATACCCCCCAACGCAGCATCCCTGCATCCCCACATCCCACATCCCTGCATCCCCACATCCCATCATCCCTGCATCCCCACATCCCTGCATACCATATCCCTGCACCCTGCACCTCCACATCCCTGCATCCCTGCACCCCAGCATCCCTGCATCCCCACATCCCACATCCCTGCATCCTCACATCCCATCATCCCTGCATCCCCACATCCCTGCATACCATATCCCTGCACCCTGCACCTCCACATCCCTGCATCCCTGCACCCCAGCATCCCTGCATCCCCACATCCCACATCCCTGCATCCTCACATCCCATCATCCCTGCATCCCCACATCCCTGCATACCATATCCCTGCACCCTGCACCTCCACATCCCTGCATCCCTGCACCCCAGCATCCCTGCATCCCAGCATCCCTGTATTCCTGCCTCCCACATCCCTGCATCCCTGCACCCCAGCATCCCCACATCCCACACCCCTGCATCCTCACATCCCTGCATCCCAGCATCCCTGTATTCCTGCATCCCTGCACCCTGCACCCCCACATCCCTGCACCCCTGCACCCCAGCATCCCCACATCCCACACCCCTGAATCCTCACATCCCAGCATCCCTGCATCCCCGCATCCCTATATTCCTGCATCCCTGTATTCCTGCATCCCACATACCTGCACTCTGCTTCTCCACATCCCTGTGTCCCCATGTCCTATCATCCCTGAATCTCCACGTCCCAGCACCCCTGCATTCCTGCATCCCGCATCCCCACATCCCTGCACCCTCGCATCCCTGCAACCCTGATTCCCAGCATCCCTGCAGCCATGGCTTTAGTGTGCATTTGGCATCACCCATCACCTCCCCAGCACCCAGCGGGTGCACCCAGGCCCATCCCGCTGCACCCACGTGCTCTCAGCTCCAGCCGTCCCCATCCCGGCCGCAGAGACCAGGACACGACGTTTCCCAAAGACCTTTAATGCCATGGAGAGATTAGGACAGCGGCCGGATGCCCCCAGTCTGGGGGTACAGAGGCTCGCGATGCCCTGCCCATGGAGGGGACCCCGGCAATGGGGCACCCCCTCTCTAGGAGTGATGGGAACACCGTGATGGTGGTCCCCGGAGCTGGGAATGCATCCCATGGGAAGGATTGCCATGAATGGAGATTCAGGGATGATTCAAGGATTGCCTTGTCGTTTCCATGGAGGGGGACTTCAAATAAGAGGGAAGAAGAGGAAAAGCAGGACCCTGTGCCAGGGTGTCCGGCTGGGATCCGCTTCCCTCCCTGGAGCTTGGAGCAGAAGCTGAAAGCAGCTGAGATCTGGGGTCTGGTAGGCTGGTACTGCCTGGTCCCTATGGATGCTGGTCCACATAGATACCTGGTCCCATGGCTGCTGGTCCCATGGGTGCTCGTCCCCATGGATGCCTGGTCCCTGTGGATGCCTGCTCCTCAATGGGTGCCTGGTACTCATGGGTGCATGTTCCTCATGGGTGCATGGTCCCCATGGATGCTGGTCCCTGTGGATCCTCTTCCCCATGTGTGCCTGGTCTGCATGGATGCTGGTCCCTGTGGATGCTGGTCCCCATAAGTGCCTGGTCCTCATGGACGCCTGCTCCCCCATGGGTGCTTGATAGTCATGGATGTTGGTCCCCATGGATGCTGGTCCCCATGGACGCTGGTCCCCATGGATGCTCGTCCTCATGGATGCCTGGTCCCCCATGGGTGCCTGATCGTCATGGATGCTGGTCCCCATGGATGCTGATCCCCAGGGTGCTGGCCCCCCAGATGCCTGGCCCCTAGGGATGTCTGGTCCCCATGGCTGCATGGTCCTGATGGATGCTGGTCCCTATGGATGCTGGTCCCCATGAGTGCCTCGTCCCCATGAGTGCCTGGTCCCCATGAGTGCCTGGTCCCCATGGATGCTGGTCCCTATGGATGCTGGTCCCTATGGATGCTGGTCCCCATGGATGCTGGTCCCTATGGATGCTGGTCCCCATGGATGCTGGTCCCCATGGATGCTGGTCCCTATATAGTCTCCATGGGTGCCTGGCCATGGCTCCCCAGACCTGCTCCACTGGTGGGTCAGTGGCCTCGCAGCCAGTTCCCCTCCTGTGTGCCCATGGGTCAGGGTGTGGGGAGGTCAGAGGGTCCGGTGGAGGCTCCCCATGTGATGGGAGCCCAGCCTGCGCCAGGATGTGGGGCTGGAGCAGGTCCCTGAGGGCTGCCCCACGCGTGGACAAACCTGGAGCACAAGAGGAGAGCAAACGTCGGCACCTCCATCCCGGCCCTGCTGGGACCCACATGGGGGCACCGCATGTCCCCTGTCCCCGCGCGGGCTGGCGATGGGGTGGGCAGAGCCATCGTCCCCTGCAGCACTGGGGACACTCACCGTTGTCTCAGGCCTCCAGCTCAGACGTTGTGCAGGAGCTGGGGACAGAGCACACAGGTCAGTGCTCACCCTCCTCCTGCCCCGGCATCGCCAGGGGCTCCCATAGGAGCGCATCAGGGATGCAGGAGAAAGCCCAGAGCAAGAGGACCCGCGCTCCCCGGCACATCAGCCTGTGCCCACCTCCCCGCCCCATGGCAGGGACACCCACAGTGTCCCATGGGAGCCCCGCGGTGCTGGTCCCTTGCCCTGGAGGAGCCCAGAGGATGCTCCATGGCCCCCCTGGGTGCAGAGACCCCCCTGCCAGGGCTGTCCCTGGCACAGCACACGCGCACCTCAAAGCAGAGCCCATGGGGAAGCCCAGGAGGAGCTTCCCCATCATCCCAGGTTATAAACCTGAGCCTGGGGGGGGTCCTAGGCCAGGGCTGCCCCATAGACCCGGTCCATGGCGATGGGTGTGCGGTAGGGGGCGGCTCTGGTGCGGTGATGCCGCTGCTCCCCACCCTTGGGTGATGCACAACCCATGGCAGGATCTCCCCATCACAGCCACGTCCTCAGGTTTATAACAGCAACGAGGGCCCAAGGGGCTGCCTTGGGCACGGTGGGAGCACAGAAGCTCTGTCCCACCACCACCCACAGCACCCATGGGCCCCGTGGCTGAGCAGGGCACCCACAGCACTGGCGTGGTGCGGGGATGCCCAGCACGGACAGACAGACGGGAGGACGAGGGGATGGGGCTGATTTGTGACCAGGACAGCGTTCCAGAGAAACCAACCCTGTTACAGGAAAAATCAGAGCTTGGCAGCATCCCCTTGCCTTGCATCACACGGTTTGGGTCCCTCCTGCACCCTGGACACCACCCCAACGCCATTCAGAGCACCCAAAGCATCATCTCCCTCCCCTCTGGGGTGACCAGAGGCTGATGCTGGTGCATAAGGAAGGGGAACGGGGATGCTCCCCCGGTCCCTGGGTACCAGAACCCCCTCCTCGTGTGATGCAGAGGAGATGCAGCCCCACACAGAGGGGTCCCCCCCCCCGCCCCCAGCAGCCCCTGTCACTCACGGTGAGCGGGTCAGTAGCAAAAGCAGCCACACTGTTCCTCATCTCACTCTCATTGCCCCGCAGCGGGATGAGGGAGATGTTACCCAACCTGGAGTCCTGCTGCCACCGCGACGTCCTCACCTTGGAGCTCTCCGAGGGCCACAGGGCCCCCCCGTGCTGCGGACAGAGGGGACATGGGGTGGGCAATGGCTCTTTGGTCCTCAGGGAGCCCTCAGGGCCCCTTCCGCTGCCCTGGGATGCGGGGATTTAGGGATGCTGGGTGCAGCAAGGGCGGCTCCGTGCTGAGCATCCTCCTGCATACCTGCACGTGGAGGAAGGTGGCGAACCACTCACGGAGATCAGCCTGGGTGTCACAGCACAGGTACCTGTGGGGACACGGAGGGGATGGGGAGCCGTGGGGACACAAAGCGGGGGCTGTGTCCAACCTGGCCTTGAGCACTGCCAGGGATGGGGCAGCCACAGCTTCTCTGGGCACCCTGTGCCAGCGCCTCAGCACCCTCACAGGGAAGAGCTTCTGCCTAAGAGCTCAGCTCAGTCTCCCCTGGGGCAGGTTCAAGCCATTCCCCTTGGCCTGGCCCCGCTGCAGGGGGGTCCCCCCAGGCTGTGTCCGTGCTCAGCGCCAGCACCCGCAGTGTGGATCCCATGGGATGGGCTCTGCACCCCGTGTCCGTCCCCGCTCTCACCATTGCTGCTTCTCGTGCTTCTCGTTCTCATAGAAGACCGTGAAGCCCCAGCTGAAGGGAGAAGGAAACCATGAGCACACACACACACACACACACACACACACATACATGTACATGAGACGTGCACATGCGTGTACACGGCTTGCTGACATGGATGCACCCACCCATATGGACATGAGCAGCATTTACACATCCTGCTGACACGCAGGCACAGCCCACATACATGTGCACACACAATGCCCATGCGTTCATATGTACACACATGCACAGGCACATGCATCCACATGCGTATGCACAAGCATCATATGCACACATATGCACACACCCCCATACATGTACATTAACATATGCACACACCCACATACATGTACATTAACATATGCACACACCCACACACATGTACATTAACATATTCACACACCCCATACATGTACATTAACATATGCACACACCCCCATACATGTACATTAACATATGCACACACCCACACACATGTACATTAACACGTGCACACACCCACACACATGTACATTAACACGTGCACACACCCACACACATGTACATTAACATATTCACACACTCACACACATGTACATTAACATATGCACACACCCACATACATGTACATTAACATATTCACACACTCACACACATGTACATTAACATATGCACACACCCACACACATGTACATTAACACGTGCACACACACACACATGTACATTAACAGGTGCACACACTCACACACATGTACATTAACACATGCACACACTCACACACATGTACATTAACATGTGCACACACCCACATACATGTACATTAACATATGCACACACCCACATACATGTACATTAAATATGCACACACTCACACACATGTACATTAACACGTGCACACACTCACACACATGTACATTAACACGTGCACACACTCACACACATGTACATTAACAGGTGCACACACTCACACACATGTACATTAACACGTGCACACACTCACACACATGTACATTAACACGTGCACACACTCACATACATGTACATTAACATGTGCACACACCCACATACATGTACATTAACACGTGCACACACTCACACACATGTACATTAACACGTGCACACACTCACACACATGTACATTAACACGTGCACACACTCACACACATGTACATTAACACGTGCACACACTCACACACATGTACATTAACACGTGCACACACTCACACACATGTACATTAACACGTGCACACACTCACACACATGTACATTAACACGTGCACACACCCACATACATGTACATTAACATATGCACACACCCACATACATGTACATTAACATATGCACACACCCACATACATGTACATTAACATATGCACACACCCACACACATGTACATTAACACGTGCACACACTCACATACATGTACATTAACACGTGCACACACTCACACACATGTACATTAACACGTGCACACACTCACACACATGTACATTAACACGTGCACACACTCACACACATGTACATTAACACGTGCACACACTCACACACATGTACATTAACATGTGCACACACCCACATACATGTACATTAACATATGCACACACCCACATACATGTACATTAAATATGCACACACTCACACACATGTACATTAACACGTGCACACACCCACATACATGTACATTAACATGTGCACACACTCACACACATGTACATTAACACGTGCACACACCCACATACATGTACATTAACATATGCACACACCCACATACATGTACATTAAATATGCACACACTCACACACATGTACATTAACATATGCACGTGCGAACATTCATGCTCCCAGCGTGCTGACAGGGATGCACACACCCATATGCACACCCAGCACACTCATGCACATACTTGCACGCGCGTACAAGCACACACGTGCATGTGCACACTGACACATGGGGACAGGGAAAGGGATTGGGACGGCGACAGGGATAGGGATTGGGATAAGGACAGGGACAGGGCAGGGACAGGGATGGGGACGGCGACAGGGATGGGGACGGGGCAGGGATGGGGATGGGGCAGGGATGGGGCGGGAACAAGGCAGGGATGGGGCCGGGACCCGGCTGCGCGGCGCTGCCTCTGGCCCGCAGCAGCGTCCCGCGGCTCTGCTCTGCCATCTGGTGGCCGGAGGCGCGCACAGCACCAGGCGCGTCCCCGCGGCACAACCGGCCCTGGCCCCATCCCTGCCCCTGTGCCCAGCCCCGTCCCTGACCCATATCCATCCCCATCCCCACCCCTGTCCCCATCACCGTCCCTGTCCCATATCCATCCCCAGCCCCAGCCCTGTCCCCAGCCCTGTCCCTGTCCCATATCCATCCCCATCCCCACCCCTGTCCCCAGCCCTGTCCCTGTCCCATATCCATCCCCATCCCCACCCCTGTGCCCAGCCCTGTCCCTGTCCCATATCCATCCCCATCCCCACCCCTGTCCCCATCACCGTCCCTGTCCCATATCCATCCCCAGCCCCAGCCCTGTCCCCAGCCCTGTCCCTGTCCCATACCCATACCCATCCCCACCCCTGTCCCCAGCCCTGTCCCTGTCCCATATCCATCCCCATCCCCACCCCTGTCCCCAGCCCTGTCCCTGTCCCATATCCATCCCCATCCCCACCCCTGTCCCCAGCCCTGTCCCTGTCCCATATCCATCCCCATCCCCACCCCTGTCCCCATCACCGTCCCTTTCCCATATCCATCCCCATCCCCATCCCTGTGCCCAGCCCTGTCCCTGTCCCATACCCATCCCCATCCCCACCCCTGTCCCCAGCCCTGTCCCTGTCCCATATCCATCCCCATCCCCACCCCTGTCCCCATCACCGTCCCTGTCCCATATCCATCCCCATCCCCAGCCCTGTCCCCATCACCATCCCTGTCCCATATCCATCCCCATCCCCACCCCTGTCCCCATCACCGTCCCTGTCCCATATCCATCCCCATCCCCACCCGTCCCCAGCCCTGTCCCTGTCCCATATCCATCCCCATCCCCACCCCTGTGCCCAACCCTGTCCCTGTCCCATATCCATCCCCATCCCCACCCCTGTCCCCATCACGGTCCCAGTCCCATATCCATCCCCATCCCCACCCCTGTCCCCATCACGGTCCCTGTCCCATATCCATCCCCATCCCCACCCCTGTCCCCATCACGGTCCCAGTCCCATATCCATCCCCATCCCCATCCCCACCCCTGTCCCCATCACGGTCCCTGTCCTACCCCAATCTCCATCCCGTTCTTATCTCCATCCCTGTCTCCATCCCTGTTTCAATCCCCACCGGCAGCCCAAGCCGTGCTCCTGACCTGTTCCCATCCCATCTTTACCTCCATCCCCATCTCCATTCACGTCTCAATCCCCATCCCAGTCCCAGTCCCTGTCCCATCCCCATCCCAGTCCCCACTCCGCAGGACACCCCGCCGCTGCTGCTCACCACGTTGGAGGCCGAAGCTTCTTCTTGATGCCCAGGTACACCCGCAGGTTCCTCACGGGCCATTCCTTCTCTGGCTTGTGGCTCTGCGGGAAGAGGCACCAGCACCACGCTGGGGACTGCCCGGCCCTGGTCCATGGCCCCACAGGGACACGGGATGGGCTCGGTGGCCTTGGCAGGAGGAGGAGCCACAGGGATGCGGGGACGAGTCTGGGCTTGCAGAGGATGAGGCTGGCACCAGGATGGAGCAGAGAGGGCAGAGATGGTGCCAGCACCGTGGGGACAGGGATGGGGATGGGAAGGAAGGGAAGGGAAGGGAAGGGAAGGGAAGGGAAGGGAAGGGAAGGGAAGGGAAGGGAAGGGAAGGGAAGGGAAGGGAAGGGAAGGGAAGGGAAGGGAAGGGAAGGGAAGGGAAGGGAAGGGAAGGGAAGGGAAGGGAAGGGAAGGGAAGGGAAGGGAGGGCTCACCCTCACGTCCCTGTAGAGGTGCAGGCAGCGGTGGCTCAGGATGAAGTAGCGGTCGTGGAAGCCGGTGCTGAGCCCCAGCCCCAGCAGGTTCCTCTCCTCCCGGAACTTCATCATCCCGTGCTTGCAGTCGCCCCCTCTGCTGGCTGCAGGCACCCACTGAGCAATTCCAGCCCCCCCCGGGGCATGGGGTGCAGCCAGACCCGGCCCCAAGGGTGAGAGCAGGGGAGCCCCAGCACTGCTCCTGCCTGGCCCCCCGCCCCATCCCATCCGATCCCATTACTTCCCATCACTTATGCCATCCCAACCCATCTCACCCCCATCCCATCTCCTGCCTTGGCATCCCATCTCCACCACCCTCCCATCCCCATTCCCATCCCATCCCCATCCCCATCCCATCACCTTCCCATTACCTTCCTATCACCTACCCCATCCCCTCCCCATCCTATCCCCTTCCCATTACTTACCCCATCCCACCTCCCCTCGCATCCCCCTCTCCATCCCCATCCCATCCTCATTACCATCTCATCCCCATCACCATCCCATCTCATCCCATCCTTTTTCCCATGCACATCCCCATCCCCATCCCATCACCTTCCCATTACTTTCCTATCACCTACCCCATCCCAGCCCCTTCCCATCGCTTACCCCATCCCACCTCCCCTTGCATCCCCATCTCCATCCCCATCCCATCCTCATTGCCATCTCATTGCCATCACCATCCCATCTCATCCCATCCTTTTTCCCATCCCCATTCCCATCCCTATCCCCATCCCACCCCTGTCCCCATTCCATCCCAACACATTCCATCTCCACCCCATCCCTATCCCACCTCCACCGCATCCCCATCCCATCACCATTCCATCCCACCCCCATCCCTATCCCACCTCCACCGCATCCCCATCCCATCACCATTCCATCCCATCCCCATCCCTATCCCACCTCCACCGCATCCCTATCCCATCTCCATCCATCCCCATCCCCAATCCCATCCCATCCCCATCCCTATCCCATCTCCATCCATCCCCATCTCCAATCCCATCCCATCCCCATCCCTATCCCATCTCCATCCGTCCCCATCCCCAATCCCATCCCATCCCCATCCCTATCCCATCTCCATCCATCCCCATCCCCAATCCCATCCCATCCCCATCCCTATCCCATCTCCATCCGTCCCCATCCCCAATCCCATCCCATCCCCATCCCTATCCCATCTCCATCCATCCCCATCCCCAATCCCATCCCATCCCCATCCCTATCCCATCTCCATCCATCCCCATCCCCAATCCCATCCCATCCCCATCCCTATCCCATCTCCATCCATCCCCATCCCCAATCCCATCCCATCCCCATCCCTATCCCATCTCCATTCGTCCCCATCCCCAATCCCATCCCATCCCCATCCCTATCCCATCTCCATCCGTCCCCATCCCCAATCCCATCCCATCCCCATCCCTATCCCATCTCCATCCGTCCCCATCCCCAATCCCATCCCATCCCCATCCCTATCCCATCTCCATCCATCCCCATCCCCAATCCCATCCCATCCCCATCCCTATCCCATCTCCATTCGTTCCCATCCCCAATCCCATCCCATCCCCATCCCCAATCCCATCCCCTGCCCCTGGTGCCACCCCCACTGCCCGACCTGCTCTGACCACCAGCCCTGTTGTGCCAGCTCCAGCCACCAGCCTGTCCCCACCCTTCCTCACCACCATCCTTGCCATTGTCAACCCCAACACCACCTCTCCCAGCTCCATCCCACCAAGTAGTGCAGGGGCCGCTCTGCCAGGCAGGGACAGGCAGGGACGGGCAGGGGTCAGGCACCATCCCCAGGAGGCCACACGTGGGTCCCAAGCTCCTGCCTGCCCTCACTGGGTTCATTTCATGCTGCTGCCTGATTGTGCCCTGGGGAGGTGACTTCTGGTCCATGGTGGGACCACACTTCCCATAGGGACGTGCATGAGCACGGTGGGACGGGCACCACAGGGTGTGCAGAGGGAGCCTGGGCTTGGCAAGGACCACAGCATCCCATGTTGGCTTTCGGTGGTGGGCTCAGCATCCTGCCTGGATGAGCCACCAGGACCTGGGCCTCATCCTGCTCATGCCGAGCTCTTGCTGCTGCCCATGGGCACCCTGGGGTGAGGAACCCAGCACCCCCTCCGAGCTTCACTGGTGTTTAACCCCTAAAGGTGTCCTGTGAGCCCTGGTCCCAGCCACCCTCCCATCTGCATCATGGATGCGGTGAGCAAACTGCAGCCGCCCTCCCCGGAGGGCATGGACCTGTCCCAGCACTGCCTCATGGTGCTGCTCCCAGGGGAAACCTTTCATCCCCATCCCCATCTCCATCCCCATCCATGTCTTCAAGCCCATCTCCATCCCAATCCCCATCCATGTCTTCAAGCCCATCTCCATCCCAATCCCCATCCATGTCTTAAAGCCCATCTCCATCCCAATTTCCATCTCCATTTCCATCTCCATTCCTATCTTCAACCTCATCTTCATCTCCATGTCCATCCCCACCTCCATCTCATCTCCATCACTATCTTCAACCCCATTTCCATCTCCATCTCACCTCTATCCCCAAATCCATTTCCATGTCCATCCCCATCCCTATCTCCAACCTCATCTGCAACTTATCCCTATCTCCATTTCCATTTACATCCCCATCCCTATCTTAACCCCACCTTCATCCCCATCCCCACCTCCATCCCATCTCCATCCACATAGCCACCTCCACCTCTATCTCATCTCCATCTTCAACCTCGTCTCCATCTCATCTCTATCCCCAAATCCATTTCCATGTCCATCCCCATCCCTACCTCCAACCTCATCTGCAGCTCATCCCTATCTCCATTTCCATTTCCATTTCCATCCCCATCCCTATCTTAACCCCATCTTCATCCCCATCCCCACCTCCATCCCATCTCCATCTCTGTCCTCATCCCTATCTTCATCCCCATCCCCACCTCCATCCCATCTCCATCTCCGTCCTCATCCCTATCTTCATCCCCATCCCCACCTCCATCCCATCTCCATCTCCCTCCTCATCCCTATCTTCGTCCCCATCCCCACCTCCATCCCATCTCCATCTCTGTCCTCATCCCTATCTTCGTCCCCATCCCCACCTCCATCCCATCTCCATCTCTGTCCTCATCCCTATCTTCATCCCCATCCCCACCTCCATCCCATCTCCATCTCTGTCCTCATCCCTATCTTCATCCCCATCCCCACCTCCATCCCATCTCCATCTCCGTCCTCATCCCTATCTTCGTCCCCATCCCCACCTCCATCCCATCTCCATCTCCGTCCTCATCCCTATCTTCGTCCCCATCCCCATCTCCATCCCATCTCCATCTCCGTCCTCATCCCTATCTTCGTCCCCATCCCCACCTCCATCCCATCTCCATCTCCGTCCTCATCCCTATCTTCGTCCCCATCCCCACCTCCATCCCATCTCCATCTCCGTCCTCATCCCTATCTTCGTCCCCATCCCCACCTCCATCCCATCTCCATCTCCCTCCTCATCCCTATCTTCGTCCCCATCCCCACCTCCATCCCATCTCCATCTCCGTCCTCATCCCTATCTTCGTCCCCATCCCCACCTCCATCCCATCTCCATCTCCCTCCTCATCCCTATCTTCGTCCCCATCCCCACCTCCATCCCATCTCCATCTCCCTCCTCATCCCTATCTTCGTCCCCATCCCCACCTCCATCCCATCTCCATCTCCGTCCTCATCCCTATCTTCGTCCCCATCCCCACCTCCATCCCATCTCCATCTCCGTCCTCATCCCTATCTTCGTCCCCATCCCCATCTCCATCCCATCTCCATCTCCCTCCTCATCCCTATCTTCGTCCCCATCCCCACCTCCATCCCATCTCCATCTCCGTCCTCATCCCTATCTTCGTCCCCATCCCCACCTCCATCCCATCTCCATCTCCATCCTCATCCCTATCTTCGTCCCCATCCCCACCTCCATCCCATCTCCAGCTCCATCCTCATCCCTATCTTCGTCCCCATCCCCACCTCCATCCCATCTCCATCTCCATCCTCATCCCTATCTTCGTCCCCATCCCCACCTCCATCCCATCTCCATCTCCCTCCTCATCCCTATCTTCGTCCCCATCCCCACCTCCATCCCATCTCCATCTCCGTCCTCATCCCTATCTTCGTCCCCATCCCCACCTCCATCCCATCTCCATCTCCGTCCTCATCCCTATCTTTGTCCCCATCCCCACCTCCATCCCATCTCCATCTCCCTCCTCATCCCTATCTTCGTCCCCATCCCCACCTCCATCCCATCTCCATCTCCCTCCTCATCCCTATCTTCGTCCCCATCCCCACCTCCATCCCATCTCCATCTCCCTCCTCATCCCTATCTTCGTCCCCATCCCCACCTCCATCCCATCTCCATCTCCGTCCTCATCCCTATCTTCGTCCCCATCCCCACCTCCATCCCATCTCCATCTCCGTCCTCATCCCTATCTTCGTCCCCATCCCCACCTCCATCCCATCTCCATCTCCGTCCTCATCCCTATCTTCATCCCCATCCCCACCTCCATCCCATCTCCATCTCTGTCCTCATCCCTATCTTCATCCCCATCCCCACCTCCATCCCATCTCCATCTCCGTCCTCATCCCTATCTTCGTCCCCATCCCCACCTCCATCCCATCTCCATCTCTGTCCTCATCCCTATCTTCGTCCCCATCCCCACCTCCATCCCATCTCCATCTCTGTCCTCATCCCTATCTTCATCCCCATCCCCACCTCCATCCCATCTCCATCTCCGTCCTCATCCCTATCTTCAACCCCATCCCCACCTCCATCCCATCTCCATCTCCATCCTCATCCCTATCTTCGTCCCCATCCCCACCTCCATCCCATCTCCAGCTCCATCCTCATCCCTATCTTCAACCCCATCCCCATCTCCATCCCCACCTCCATTCCCATCCCCATCCCTGTCCCCATCCTCAATCCGCCCCCCACCAACCTGCCTCCTCCCTCTCATTCACTTCGTAGCAGCTCCAATAGTCCTTCTCCTTCATGACCACCTTCCTCCTGTGCAGGATCTCGAAGGTGAGCTCCTCGGCGGTCATGGTGGCCGGGATCTGCGAGGAGGGGACAGGTCTGCACGTGCCCAGGGCCGTTCCCTGTCCCTGTCCCCTGTGCCACCGCTCACCTTCACGTGCTGCTCAGCCTCCGTCTTCTTCTCCTCCAGGTACACGGTGCAGATGAAGTCCCCGGCTTGCTGCGGGACAAGGGGAAAGCACCTCAACCCGCAGCTCCCATAGGCAGGATGAATCCCACCGCCCGGCACCTCCAGGAGATGCTGGAGCGGGCCCCCCGTGTGAAGAGTACCCCACGGCAGGTCCCCACGGACCTGGGTCCCGCTGGATGCTGCCTCCCGCATCTTCATGATGGCCGTGATCTCATCCTGCTGCTTCTTCATCTCTTGGTCATTGACCTGCAAGGATGAGGAGCCCTCAGGGCTGCCCAGGCCATGCTTGAGTCCCACTGCAGCACCAGATGCTGGCTCCCAGGGGAATCTGCTCCCCTGCCCAGCAGCTCCATGCCTGGGGGTCCCCGGGGTCTGCAGGTCCATGGACCCTTTCCCCTCATCTCCAAAGCAGACAGAGGAGATTCCCCCTCCCCATCCTGACCCAAGGCGGGGGCTGAACCTACATTGAAGATCTTCACGTAGTGGCTGATGAGGTCCTCCACCACCCGTCCTGCCTTGTAGTCCTTCCCATCCATCTGGAAGAGCGTGGGCCCGAAGACGATGGCCAGGTTGTGCGTGTTCATCTGGTTCTCCCCGGAGAACCGCTGCACCCTGTGGGGAGCCCCATTGAGACCCCAGCCCCAAACCCCCACAGGATCCCTCCTTCAGCCTTGCCAAGGGGAACGCTCCCAACGCCCGGATGGGATGCTTGGCTTTGGGCCACCCCCAGATCCCTTTCCTTTCCTGGTCTGGGATGTGAGCCAAGGGATGAGGGTGCCACGGAGGAGGGGGTGATGCTCCATAGGGGCTGGTACCGGTGCCGTACCGAAATAGGTGGTTGATGAGCGCCTTCAGCGTGGCCCGGTTCACCGTGGGCAGCGTGCCCAGGAGCCGCCGGTACTCGGTGATCTTCACCTCCTCGTCCTCCAGCGCTGGCAGGGGATGAGCAGTGAAGGGGGGAAGGAGAGATCAGGATTCATGGCCCCAACATTCACCCTCCACATCCCACCTCAGAGCCTCCACTGTGGGGATGGAGCATCCCAGCAGCCGATCATCCCAGCTCCATGGGCCAGAGCACCCCAGGGCTGGAGCATCCCAGCTGCATGGGTCCAGAGCATCCCAGCATCATGATCCTGGAGCATCCCAGGGCTGGAGCATCCCAGCTCCATAGGTCCAGAGCATCCCAGCATCATGATCCTGGAGCATCCCAGGGCTGGAGCATCCCAGCTCCACAGGTTCAGAGCATCCCAGCATCATGATCCCAGATCATCCCAGACCCACAGGGCCAGAGCACCCCAGGATCATGACGCTGGAGCACCCCAGACCCACAGGGTCAGAGTACCCCAGGGCAGGAGCATCCCAGCTCCATAGGTTCAGAGCATCCCAGCATCATGATCCTGGAGCATCCCAGGGCTGGAGCATCCCAGCTCCACAGGTTCAGAGCATCCCAGCATCATGATCCCAGAGCATCCCAGACCCACAGGGCCAGAGCACCCCAGGATCATGATGCTGGAGCATCCCAGACCCACAGGGTCAGAGTACCCCAGGGCAGGAGCATCCCAGCTCCATAGGTTCAGAGCATCCCAGCATCATGATCCTGGAGCATGCCAGGGCTGGAGCATCCCAGCTGCATGGGTCCAGAGCATCCCAGCATCATAATGCTAGAGCATCCCAGATCCACAGGGCCAAAGTACCCCAGGGCTGGAGAATCCCAGCTCCATGGGGCTGGAGCATCGCAGGGCTGGAGCATCCTAAGGCCATAACATCCCAGCTTCCCAGAGCTGAAGCATCCCAGTCTCATGGGGCTGGATTATCCCAGCTTCACAGGGTAGAAGCATCCCAGCCTCATGTGGTTGGAGCATCCCATCTCCATGGGGCTGGAGCATCCCAGCTCCACAGCACTGTGCCTCATGGCTGTTTGCCACTGGGTCCATCCATCCCCAGTACCCATGGGCCGGATCCCGCAGCCCAGGGCAGGGGGGTCTGGTTCATTGCCCCATCTCCTCCCCATCCAAGCTGCAGGGGGTCACCCTCCAGTCCCCACCCACCCCATTTCCAACGTGTGCGTTGGGTGCCTGCCCCAACCGTGGAGGAGAGGATGCAGGATGCTGCAGCGGAACAGCCACCCTGACCTGGCCCCACAGCACCCGCAGCCCCCAGTGCTCACCAGTGGCCCACATCCAGTCCTGGCCCCAGCGCCTGGTGAAGAGCCCGTCCCCCAGGTCCCTGAAGAACCTCTTGAGGGTGTTGGCCACGTCATCCACGTGGTGCTCGCCCTCCTTGAGGCGCACGCTGCGGGCATCCCTGCGCAGCATCTCCAGCAGGCTGGTGGTCTTGGAGTTCTGCCCGCTCTTGCGGTAGATGCCTTCGGATGTCAACCCTGGGGTAGAGCCGGTGGGGTGAGACCTGCTCCCTAGGGAACAGGGACCCTTCCTGGCTGCTGCAGGATGGAGGAGCCAAAGCCCTGCTCCATCTGGAGCCTTCTTGTAACGCTCAAAGAGGGAGGGAAACGTGTGTTATCTGCTGGAGGATCTGTTCAGTGGGGAGAAGAGAAGGCTCAGGGGGGACCTGATGGCTGCCTACAAGTGCCTGAGAGGAGGACGGAGCCAGGAGGGGCTGGGCTCTGCTCCCAAGGAACAAGGGATGGGACAAGAGGAACCGGCCTCAAGCTGCACCAGGGCAGGTTTAGATGGAGCTGAGGAACAATTCCTGCCCCAGAGGGTGCTCAGGCATTGGAACAGGCTGCCCAGGGCAGGGCTGCAGGCACCGGCCCTGCAAGGGTTCACACCCCGGGGAGACGAGGCCTCAGTGCCATGGGGCAGAGGTGGCCTTGGGGCAATGGTTGCACTGGATGGTCCTAAAGCTCCTTCCCAACCCAGCTGATTCTGTGGTGTCTATGAGGTGAGCCGGTGATGCAGGCGCATACTGCACTGGGTGATGCAGGCGCATAGTGCACTGGGTGATGCAGGTGCCTACCACACTGGGTGATGCAGGCGCCTACCACACTGGGTGATGCAGGCGCGTACTGCACTGGGTGATGCAGGCACGTACCGCACTGGGTGATGCAGGCGCGTACTGCACTGGGTGATGCAGGCGCGTACCGCACTGGGTGACGCAGGCACGTACCGCACTGGGTGATATAGTCGATGCAGCGATCCACCAGCAGTGGGACATCGGACTCGGTGAGCTGCTGCTCTGACAACGTGTCCCCGGAGCTTCCCGCAGCCTTCTGGATGGCCTGGACCCATCCCAGGAAATCCAGCTTCCTCTCCCCTTGGATGTACAGCGTCCTGTCGGGAAGCCTGGCCTCAGCGTGGGACCCAATGCGCCACCAAACCCCACTGCGTGCATGGACCCCCTCCCAGGGAGGCTGGAATCAGGGGCATGGGGATGGTCCTGTTGGTCCTGTCCCTCTTTTGGGGGTCCTCAGCTGCTGCAGAGAGGGCAAAGACTTCCCAAAACGAGGAATAACTTGGGAAGGGTTGGGATATTTTACTGGGAGCATCCAACCCTCCCCATCCTTTGCTCCTACCTCCGCCTCTCCACCAGCACCAGCACCTCGTTGTCCCCCTGGATGGCTGGAAGGGAAGGCGAAGAGAACATCACCCATGGGAATGCGGGGTCCCCCGGTCCCCCTCCAGCCCAAATGGGATGAGGAGCAGCTCTCCAGGGACTGGGAAGAGCTCAGAAGGAGCCTGCATCCCGTCAGAGCATCATTCCCAACCTCCCACCAACAGCCGGCTGCCACCCATGAGGATGTGGGGCTCCCCCCTTGTCCCCACGCTCCCTCTCAGCCCATATGGGATGAGAAGCAGCTTTGCAGGGATGGGGAAGAGCTCAGCACAAGGAGCCTGTGCTCCACCAAAGCATCACCCCCAATGTCCCCACGAGGATGTGGGGCTCCCCCCTTGTCCCCACGCTCCCTCCCAGCCCATATGGGATGAGAAGCAGCTTTGCAGGGATGGGGAAGAGCTCAGCACAAGGAGCCTGTGCTCCACCAAAGCATCACCCCCAGTGTCCCCACGAGGATGTGGGGCTCCCCCCTCGTCCCCACGCTCCCATAGCGGAGACGGGGAGCCCGCAGTGGGGCCAGGGCACGCACAGAGCTCCTGCAGCTTGCGGAGCTGGAGGGGCTCCTGCCGCTCGCTGTCCTGGAAGCGGCCGTGGAGCGTGGATCCCACCAGGGCGAACCAGCCCTCCTTGGCGCGCTCCAGGTTGAGGCCCCCCTTGTAGTGCAGGCGGCCGACGCGCTCGAAGTCCAGCGCCAGGAGCTCCTCGGCACAGGGATGGACGAAGGACTGGGATAAAGAGGAGCCCGTCAGCGCCGGGGCAGCTCCCGGCTCCATCCGGCTGCCCCCAGCCCATCCCGTCCTACCTTGGCAATGGACTTGAGCCATTCCCGAGCGGAGCCGGGGTTCTCCAGCCCGAAGAGGTAGAGCCTCTCCGACTCGGTGTACACCTCAAAGGTGTTCTCGATGCTGCGGGAAGGGAGGGATGGGGAGCGTGGGCACCCGTGGGTGGTGGGAGGGTGCTGGGTGGGTGCGAGCAGCCCGTTTGCATGGGTACCCGGGGATACAGGGCGCTATTGGGATCCCCCCACCGCGGCCATGGGCTCTCCAGCATCCCTGTGAACGCTCCACTGGGGAGCAGAGCACGCGAAGGGGCTACAAAGGGGTTGCAAAGGGGTTACAAAGGGGTTGCAAAGGGGTTGCAAAGGGGTTATAAAGGGGTTGCAAAGGGGTTGCAAAGGGGCTGCAATGAGTTGAATGGTACAAAGGGGTTACAAAGGGTCCCATGGGGGTTACAAAGGGGCTGCACAAGGGTTATAAAGGGGCTACAAAGGGGTTCCAAAGCAGTTACTAAGTGGTTACAAAGGGTCCCATCGGGGTTACAAAGGGTCCCCTGGGGGTTACAAAGGGGCTGCAAATGGGTTGAAGAGGTACAAAGGGGTTACAAAGGGTCTGCACAGGGGTTACAAAGGGGCTGCAAAAGGGTTATAAAGGGGCTGCAGAGAGTTGAACGGTACAAAGGGGTTACAAAAGGTCCCATGGGGGTGTTACAAAGGGGCTGCAAAGGGGTTGAAGAGGTACAAAGGGGCTGCACAGGGGCTACAAAGGGTCTGCAAAAGGGTTATAAAGGGGCTGCAGAGAGTTGAACGGTACAAAGGGGTTGCACAAGGGTCACAAAGGGTCTGCAAAGGGGCTCCAAAGCAGTTACTATGTGGTTACAAAGGGTTTGCAAAGGGGTTACAAAGGGGCTGCAACGAGTTGAATGGTACAAAGGGGCTACAAAGGGTCCCATGGGGGTTACAAAGGGGCTGCACAAGGGTTATAAAGGGGCTGCAAAGGGGTTCCAAAGCAGTTACTAAGTGGTTACAAAGGTTCCCATCAGGGTTACAAAGGGGCTGCAACGAGTTGAATGGTACAAAGGGGCTACAAAGGGTCCCATGGGGGTTATAAAGGGGCTGCAAAGGGGTTCCAAAGCAGTTACTAAGTGGTTACAAAGGTTCCCATCAGGGTTACAAAGGGGCTGCAACGAGTTGAATGGTACAAAGGGGTTACAAAGGGTCCCACGGGGGTTACAAAGGGGCTGCAAAGGGGTTGAAGAGGCACAAATGGGTTCCAAGGGGTCCCACGGGGGTTGCGAAGGCTCTGGGGGTGCTGTGTGTGTGCCCACGGGGGCTGCTCCTACCCGTGCGTGTGGGGCGCGTTGTGCACCAGGCACACCATCTCCTGGGCCCGGAGCTCGCCGTTGGGCGCTGCGCTGCGCTCGCTCTCGTAGTAGCTGAGGAGCCCGTCCTGCAGCGTGCACCAGCGCCGGCTGAACTCTACAACCGGGTGCAAAGGGCTCGCAAAGGGCTTGCAATGGGCTTGCAAAGGGCTTGCAATGGGCTTGCAAAGGGCTTGCAATGGGCTTGCAATGGGCTTGCAAAGGGCTTGCAATGGGCTTGCAAAGGGCTCACAAAGGGCTTGCAAAGGGCTTGCAATGGGCTCGCAATGGGCTTGCAATGGGCTTGCAATGGGCTTGCAATGGGCTTACAATGGGCTTGCAATGGGCTTACAATGGGCTTACATGGGGCTTGCAATGGGCTTGCAATGGGCTTACAATGCACTTGCAATGGACTTGCAAATGGCTTGCAATGCGCTTGCAATGGGCCTACAAAGGGCTTACACAGGGCTTGTAATGGGCCTACAAAGGGCTTCCAATGGAGTTGCAAATGGCTTGCAAAGGGTTTGCAATGGGCTTGCAATTGACTTGCAAAGGGCTTGCAATGGGCTTACACAGGGCTTGCAATGGGCTTGAAAAGGGCTTGCAAAGGGCTTGCAATGGGCTTGCAAAGGGCTTGCAATGGGCTTGCAATGGGTTTGCAATGGGCTTGCAAAGGGCTTGCAATGGGCTTGCAATGGGCTTACAATGCACTTGCAATGGGCTTGCAATGGGTTTGCAATGGGCTTGCAAAGGGCTTGCAATGGGCTTGCAATGGGCTTACAATGCACTTGCAATGGACTTGCAAATGGCTTGCAATGCGCTTGCAATGGGCCTACAAAGGGCTTACGCAGGGCTTGCAATGGGCCTGCAATGGGCTTGCAAAGGGCTTGCAATGGGCTTTCAACGGGGCTGCTGTTCCCCATCCCCAGCACAGACACACACACACACACCCCCCCCCGGTACCTTCCGGCCCCTTGCGCTCGGCGATGGGCTTGGCCATGGACGGGGTCTTGTAGAGGAAGCCATGGTGGGTGACAGAGGGCAGCGGAACCGAGTAGGGCCTCTCCTCGCTGCCCCCCACCTCCAGGCGAGGGGGCTCTGTGAAGGGGGGCAGAGCTCGTCATGGGGGGCTGGAGCCCCCCGAAAACCCACCCCCAACTCAACCGGGGCTCCCCAGCCCAGCCCAAGAAGCAGGAACACGACAGCATCCCATGGCCGCACCAGCGTGGCATGGTTGGGGTGCAAGGAGCAGCTCCAGCCCCCCTGGCTCAAGTCAGTGGGGATCAGGGCATCCCACATCCCACATCCCTGAGCTGGGACGGGGATGCTGTGGGAAGGTGGGAACTGGGTTTTCCCCCTGGTGAGGTTCCTCCTGGGCTGTCCCAGCTCCTTGTGGATCCATAGGAGCGGAGCATCGCAGTCCCGCAGTGCCTCAGTTTCCCCTCTTTGCCTTCCAACAAGAGGCATTCCCCAAGTTCCTCCAGGAACCGGGATGCAGGGACACCCCTAAAGCACCCCCAGGTCAGAGCATGGGGCTCCCTGGAGCTCCCGGGACGGGGAAAAGGGGGAGAATCCCGCTCCGTGATCCCAGCCCTGCTCCACACAGAGCTCATCGGCCCCAGGAATTCCAGAGCCAGGATGAGCTCAGGGGATCGGTTTTCTCCGGCTCTTCCAGACCCATTTTGTGCTGACACATCCGGAATGCAGGGCAGGGCCAGCCCCAATCCTGGGTGAATTCCAGCTCCTGCGGGCCAGGCTTGGCCGCCGAGGCGGGGAAGGGAGGTGATGGCTGGGGCAGGCGGGAACACCTCCATCCCGGCGGCTGGAATGCTCCCGGGGTGGAAGTTCACCCTGTGTCAGGGTGCGGATGGGTCCCATGGGAGCCACAGCGGGTGGAATGGGTGGGAAGGTTTAGGGAATGCTGGAGGTGGGGGACAGAGGAATGTCCCCTGGGCTACCCAGGATGGTGCCTTGTCCTTCCCTGCATCCCATACAGGGTTTTGCACTGGTATCCCTGGCTGGGCTGGATCATGGGGGTGCTCCCCAAAGCCCTTTTTCCCTCTCCTGGGATGCACAGAGCAGCTGGATATCCCCACGCTGGGAAACTGCTGGGTAGGATAAAGCGCTGGGACCACACTCCTGTATCCCCAGGGATGCAACGACAGCGTTCCAGAGCCCTGCACCCATCAGGAAGCCCCAGCAGGGTTCCAGAGCCCTGCATCCATCAGGAAGCCCCAGCAGGGTTCCAGAGCCCTGTATCCCCCAGGATACCCCAGCAGGTTTCCAGAGCCCTGTATCCCCAGGACACCCCAGCAGGGTTCCAGAGCCCTGTATCCCCCAGGATACCCCAGCAGGGTTCCAGAGCCCTGTATCCCCAGGATACCCCAGCAGGTTTCGAGAGCCCTGTATCCCCAGGACACCCCAGCAGGTTTCCAGAGCCCTGTATCCCCAGGACACCCCAGCAGGTTTCCAGAGCCCTGTATCCCCCAGGATACCCCAGCAGGGTTCCAGAGCCCTGTATCCCCCAGGATACCCCAGCAGGGTTCCAGAGCCCTGTATCCCCAGGACACCCCAGCAGGGTTCCAGAGCCCTGTATCCCCCAGGATACCCCAGCAGGGTTCCAGAGCCCTGTATCCCCCAGGATACCCCAGCAGGGTTCCAGAGCCCTGTATCCCCCAGGATACCCCAGCAGGGCTCCAGAGCCCTGTATCCCCCAGGATACCCCAGCAGGGTTCCAGAGCCCTGTATCCCCCAGGACACCCCAGCAGGTTTCCAGAGCCCTGTATCCCCCAGGACACCCCAGCAGGTTTCCAGAGCCCTGTATCCCCCAGGACACCCCAGCAGGTTTCCAGAGCCCTGTATCCCCAGGATACCCCAGCAGGTTTCCAGAGCCCTGTATCCCCAGGACACCCCAGCAGGTTTCCAGAGCCCTGTATCCCCAGGATACCCCAGCAGGTTTCCAGAGCCCTGTATCCCCCAGGATACCCCAGCAGGTTTCCAGAGCCCTGTATCCCCCAGGACACCCCAGCAGGTTTCCAGAGCCCTGTATCCCCAGGATACCCCAGCAGGTTTCCAGAGCCCTGTATCCCCCAGGATACCCCAGCAGGGTTCCAGAGCCCTGTATCCCCCAGGATACCCCAGCAGGGTTCCAGAGCCCTGTATCCCCCAGGACACCCCAGCAGGGTTCCAGAGCCCTGTATCCCCCAGGACACCCCAGCAGGTTTCCAGAGCCCTGTATCCCCAGGATACCCCAGCAGGTTTCCAGAGCCCTGTATCCCCAGGACACCCCAGCAGGTTTCCAGAGCCCTGTATCCCCCAGGATACCCCAGCAGGGTTCCAGAGCCCTGTATCCCCCAGGATACCCCAGCATGGCTCCGGAGCCCTGCTTCCCCCGGGCTACCCCTGCCGCATTCCCGGTGGATGCCCCCAGCCCCCGGGCTCAGCCCCTTTACCTGAGGACCTGTTGTGGAGCAGGAATTCCATCTGCAGGCGCTGCCCGCTCCTCTGGGCCAGGGCGAGGGGCGTGGGGCACTGGGGGTCCCCGGTGGGGCAGGACGCGGCGGCCCCACAGAACAGCAGCGCCTGCGTCTCCGCCAGGTCCGCGGTGGTGACGGCCGCGCACAGCGCCTGGGGAGCACCGGGAACACCGGGATCGGCCCCGGGGCAGCAGCGGGAGCGGAGCCGGCGGCCGAGCGGGACAAAGGAGGGGAGGGAGGGAGGGGAGGTTTGGGGCGGAGGAGCCGCTGAGGTCACGGGGCGGGAGCGGGGCAGGAACACAAACAAAGGCACATGCGGGCCGACGGGCCCGACGGGGAGGGATGCGGGGGGGAGCGGGGACGGAGGTCCCCGTGCTGGGATGGCGTTGCCTGTGCTGGGATGGCATTGTTGGGATGGCATTGCCTGTGCTGGGATGGCATTGCCCGTACTGGGATATCATTGCCTGTGCTGGGATGGCATTGTTGGGATGGCATTGCCCGTCCTGGGATGGCATTGCCCGTGCTGGGATGGCATTGCCCGTACTGGGATGGCATTGCCCGTACTGGGATATCATTGCCTGTGCTGGGATGGCATTGTTGGGATGGCATTGCCTGTGCTGGGATGGCATTGCCCGTGCTGGGATGGCATTGTTGGGATGGCATTGCCTGTGCTGGGATGGCATTGTTGGGATGGCATTCCCTGTGCTGGGATGGCATTGCCTGTGCTGGGACGGCATTTCCTGTGCTGGGATGGTATTGCCTGTGCTGGGATGGCATTGCCTGTGCTGGAACGGCATTCCCTGTGCTGGGATGGCATTGCCTGTGCTGGGACGGCATTCCCTGTACCAGGACATCATTCCTTGTGCCAGTGGGGCAAAGTGGAGTGAAGCCCCAACCCAGCACCATGCCCATGGCTGGGAATGGGAATGGATGAATGGAAGTGAATTGGGTGCTGGTCGCTGTAGGAAGATGCTGGAATCACAGCGTCCCCCTCAACACCAACCCCATTCCAGCCCAATGCTGGACCCCGATGCCATTTCCAAGCTGGGAAGAGGTGAAACCTGGCTGTGGAATGGGGAATCCCATCCCAGATTGGGCTTTCCAGCCTGGAAATGGGGCTGGTTGTGCCCCATCAGAGATGTCTCCCTGTTCCCACATCCGGCTTGTCCCTCCTGGAGAGCCCAGGGTACCCAGTGGGGATACAGGGTGTGCAATGGGGGTGATGTGATACAGACAGAGATACGGGCAGGAATAAAGGCAGGGATACAGACAGGGATAAAGGCAGGGATAAGGGCAGGGATGCAGACAGGGATAAAGGCAGGGAGAAGGGCATGGATACAGATAGGGATAAAGGCAGGGGTACAAGCAGGGATGCAGACAGAGATAAAGCCACGGATAAGGCCAAAGACACAGACAGCCATACAGACAGGGATACAGGCAGGGATAAAGGCAGGAATACAGGCAGGGATACAGGCAGGGATAAAGGCAGGGATACAGACAGGGATAAGGACAGAGATACAGACAGCCATACAGACAGGGATACAGGCAGGGATTCAGGCAGGGACACAGGCAAGGACACAGACAGGGATAAAGGCAGGGATACATGCAGGGATTCAGGTGGGGATACAGGCAAGGATACAGGCAAGGCTACAGACATGGATACAGACAGGGATACAGGTAAGGGTACAGGCAGGGATACAGACATGGATAAAGACAGGGATACAGGCAGGGATACGGACATGGATACACACAGGGATACAGACATGGATACGGACACGGATACAGACAGGGATACACACAGGGATACAGGCAGGGATACAGACAGGGATACAGACAGGGATACAGGTAAGGGTACAGGCAGGGATACAGACATGGGTACGGACATGGATACACACAGGGATACAGGCAGGGATACAGACATGGATACAGACAGGGATACAGGAAAGGGTACAGGCAGGGATACAGACGTGGGTACGGACATGGATACACACAGGGATACAGGCAGGGATACAGACAGGGATACAGACAGGGATACAGGAAAGGGTACAGGCAGGGATACAGACATGGATACAGGAAAGGGTACAGGCAGGGATACAGACATGGATACAGACAGGGATACAGACAGGGATACAGGCAGGGATACAGGAAAGGGTACAGACATGGATACAGACATGGATACGGACACGGATACAGACAGGGATACAGGCAGGGATACAGGCAGGGATACGGACATGGATACAGGCAGGGATACAGGCAGGGATACAGACATGGATACACACAGGGATACACACAGGCTAAGAAGCCACCCAGCCCATACCCTAGGCTGGGCACCCTGCCTGGGCAGACCCTGCACCCCAGAGCAGGCTCAGCACCCCCCACCCCGAGCACCCGAGGGGACCCGCAGGCGCTGCCCCGAGGCACGGACCCTGTCGAGCTCCTCCTGGTTGCCGAAGAGCGGGTGGTAGCGCCGGTACTTGCCCTCCCGGTACTTGGCCGTCAGGAAGCGCCTCCTCTCCCGGCTCCCGCTGCCGGGGCCGATGGATTCGCTGGGGGGGACGTTGGCGGCCCAGAACTGGTTGGCCACAGCGTTACCGATGTGGTGGAAGAGCTGAGGGACAAAGAGAGGGTGATGGGGGGGGTGGAGAGGGGCTGGGATTGGGATGGGGTGGGATGAAGGGAGCTTAAAGCTCCTCCAGCTCCAGCCCCTGCCACGGGCAGGGACCCCTTCCATAGAGCAGCTTGCTCCAAGCCCCTGTGTCCAACCTGGCCTTGAACACTGCCAGGGATGGGGCAGCCACAGCTTCTCTGGGCACCCTGTGCCAGCGCCTCAGCACCCTCACAGGGAAGAGCTTCTGCCTAAGAGCTCAGCTCAGTCTCCCCTGGGGCAGGTTGAAGCCATTCCCCTTGGCCTGGCCCTACAGGCCCTTGTCCCAAGCCCCTCTCCAGCTTTCCTGCAGCCCCTTCAGGCACTGGAGCTGCTCTCAGGTCTCCCCTTCAGGAGCCTTCTCTTCTCCAGGCTGCCCCAGCCCAGCTCTCTCAGCCTGGCTCCAGAGCAGAGCTGCTCCAGCCCTCGCAGCAGCTCCGTGGCCTCCTCTGGCCCTGCTCCAACAGCTCCTCCAGGATTCCTCCTGCAGGATGAGCCCGGCAGCAGCTCCGCTCATGGGGACATTCGGAGCCCAAAGCTGCTGCTGTGCCTGCCCAGGGAGCAGTGGGGTGCACCGGGGGGGTGACGGGTGCTGCATGGGGTGCACAGGAGCACCCACTCGCTGCAGTAAGGCAGCCCCACAGCCCGGCTCAGCCCAACGTCTGCAGCCCCCGCAGCCCCTGACCCCCCTTCCTGCCTGGAAAACCACATCTGGAATGCAGCATCCAGCTGCCGGCAAGGGGCGGGATGCTCCGCATCCATCCGGGGGGATTTAAAGGCCATTCCCTGGCTCCTCGCCACCCCACTGCCCGGTACCGAATGATGCTCAGCCTGACATGAAGAGGTTTCTCGCTGCCTCAGCGAGCCCTTGGGAGCTCTGCCAGCATCCCTAAGCAGCAGAGCCAGGGTGGGAATGGGATGCTGGCAGCATCCTGGGTTTGGGCATCAATCCCGGAGAAGGGAGGGGATGGAGCACAGCTGGAAGCGTTTGGGGGCTCGGGGAGCAGGCGATGCCGGAGGCAGCGCGGGTGGGACTCGGGAAGGAATGCGGGATCCGAGCAGGAAAGGTCGGGAAGAGCGGGGCCAGCCAGGGTCTGCCGGCTGGGAATGCGGCTGGGCTGGGGCTGGGAATGAATCCCGTCTGTGTCCATGCATTCCACTGCAACACTTCCTCAGCACCGGCGCACAAGCGCTGCTTGTCCTCACCACGCGGGTGTCCACGGACCACAGGGATGGGGATGGAGGATGCCGAGGGGCCAAACCCACCGCAGCGTCACCCCAAAGGCTGGGGAAGTCCTCAGCCCAGCACCAATGGCTCTGCCATGGGGAGGGGATTTCTGCCCCCCAAAAAGGGGCTTTGGGGGGGTCGATCTGCACCAATACCTGGATCAGCTCCTCCGTCCACACCTTCCTGTCCATCTTCAGGCTCCGCACTTTGCTGATTGAAGGACCCAAGCCCCGGTGCTCCCCTGCCAGCGAGACAAAGCCGTTGAGGAGCTGCTTTGGGATGGGAGAAGCCACCCCAACGCGGTCCCCAGCCTCGGGATGCGGGCACCTGCGCATCGCTTGCAGATGACCACGCAGAGGTTGATGGAGGCCCAGTCGGGCTTGGGGGAGCCGCAGTCGGCGCAGGAGCGGTTGGGTTCCAGGGCCCAGATCCTCTCGGCCACCTCGGAGTTGGAGAGGGCCTCGGCGATGGATTGCTGCATGGCTTCCACCCACTCCTCCTTCTCCTGCTCCGAGTCGGCCGCGAAGCTGAAGGTGCGGTACGGGGTGGTGAGGTCGAAGCCGCGGCGATCCACCTCCTTCACGTTGCCCACATTCATCTCGATGTAGGTGATGCCGATGCCGAGGCGATAGTCCTGGGGTGAGGGTGGGCAATGGGGACCCGTCCCGGAGGGACACGGGCGATGCAGGAGCTGCCGTGCCCCTTTCCCTGCCTGGCTCCCATCCCTATGGAGCATCTCCAGTGGGTTCGGTGCTCCTGGGGAACCCCAAAGCTTGGAGCGGGTGGTGAGAAGGGGCTGCAGCCCCAGTGTCAGCAGCCTGTGGGGGCTGAGCTGTCCCCATTTAGGGGGTGGCACCCCCAGCTCACTGCTGCCCTGCTCAGTGTGCGGGTGCAAAGGGAAGGGTCCCCCATAGAGCATCCCTGGGGTGCCCCACGGTGTCACCTCATCCACTGCTGTGTGTGCGGGGGCAAAGGGAAGGGATCCCCTTAGAGCATCCCTGGGGTGCCCCATGGTGTCACCTCATCCACTGCTCAGTGTGCGGGGGCAAAGGGAAGGATCCCCTTAGAGCA
The DNA here is from genome assembly GCF_033815535.1 of Pezoporus flaviventris. Classification (NCBI taxonomy): domain Eukaryota; kingdom Metazoa; phylum Chordata; class Aves; order Psittaciformes; family Psittacidae; genus Pezoporus; species Pezoporus flaviventris. The sequence continues at coordinate 111,074 of NW_026892763.1, read as the reverse complement.
TCCCTGGGGTGCCCCATGGTGTCACCTCATCCACTGCTCAGTGTGTGCGGGGGCAAAGGGAAGGGATCCCCTTAGAGCATCCCTGGGGTGCCCCATGGTGTCACCTCATCCACTGCTGTGTGTGCCGGTGCAAAGGGAAGGGATCCCCTTAGAGCATCCCCGCGTTGCCCCATGGTGTCACCTCATCCACTGCTCAGTGTGCGGGGGCAAAAGGAAGGGTCCCCACTAAAGCATCCCCGCGTTGCCCCATGGTGTCACCTCATCCACTGCTGTGTGTGCGGGTGCAAAGGGAAGGGTCCCCACTAAAGCATCCCCGCGTTGCCCCATGGTGTCACCTCATCCCCGCCACCCACCTCAGCGTTCTTGTAGAGGAGAACTTTGTCCCCAGCCACCACCACGAAGAGCTTGTGCTTGAAGCCGCGCAGCTCCAGGAAGCCGCTCCTGTCGGGCAGCTCGGCGGGGGCCCCACTGGAGCCTGGGGACCCCGATGTCCTCCTCCGCTCCTCCGCCGCCTGCTGCAGGGTCCGGATCCACTCGTTGCGCTCGGCTGCGGGGATGGGGATGGGTCAGGATCCGAGCCCGGGGCCGGGAAGCTCCCGAGCTCCTCCCGTGGGGCGCAGGGGCAGGCGGGGAGCCGGGAACCCACCATCGCTCTCGGCACGGAACACGAAGTTGCGGTTGTTGGTGATGACCTCGAACTTCTGGTCCCCGACGCTGGCGATGCGGGAGATGGAGGAGACGGGGATGAAGCGCTTGGAATAGGCGTCCTGGAGCAGGGGACAGCGGGAGAGACTGCTCAGCACCAGAGGGCCATGGAACCAGCCAGTTCAGGCACTTGTAGGCAGCCATCAGGTCCCCCCTGAGCCTTCTCTTCCCCACACTGAACCCCCCAGGTCCCTCAGCCCTTCCCCATCACACTTGGGCTCCAGGCCCTGCACCAGCTCCATTCCCTGCCCTGTCCCTGCTCCAGCACCTCAAGGTCTCTCTTGCAGTGAGGGGCCCAGAGCTGAACACAGGATTTGAGGTTCAGCCTCACCGTGGCCTTGGGATGATGGGATGGAGACCACCCCAGGCTCCGAGCATCCCGCATCCCACCAGCATCACCCCAGCACCCACCCCCTGCTGCTCCCCGCCATACCCAGCAGGATGCGGCCCCACAGGGGCATCTCCTCTGCCACCTCCTCCCCGCAAGCCCCAGACCCCAACCCACCTTCTCACTGTCGAAATAGCACAGGTGCTCAGCATCCAGCTTCACCCAGCGCCTCTGGTAGATGTAGGACCTGGAAGGGACCCGCTGGAGGTGACCCAGCTGCCCCCCAATGGGGCACCTGAGGACAGGGTGTAGGGAGGGCCCCACGGGACTGGGGCAGCCCCTTCCCTGCTCCCCCCCATCCCCAGGCTGCACCGAGCGCCCTTGAACTGGGGTGACTCCAATGTGCTTCACGCCCCAGTTGTCAAGAGCCTGGGGCCACCTCAGCATCGATCCTGTGCTGTGTCCCCATCCTGATCCCTTGATCCTGGTTTGATCCCAATTTTGATCCTGGCTTTGATCCCAGTTTTAATCCATGTCCCCATCCCTCCATCCTGCAGCGTGTCCCCATCCCCATCCCTCCATCCTGCACCGTGTCCCCATCCCCATCCCTCCATCCGGCACCGTGTTCCCATCCCTCCATCCTGCATCGTGTTCCCATCCCCATCCCTCCATCCTGCACCGTGTCCCCATCCCCATCCCTCCATTCTGCACCATGTTCCCATCCCTCCATCCTGCACCGTGTCCCCATCCCCATCCCTCCATCCTGCACCGTGTCCCCATCCCTCCATCCTGCACCGTGTTCCCATCCCCATCCCTCCATCCTGCACCGTGTTCCCATCCCCATCCCTCCATCCTGCACCGTGTCCCCATCCCCATCCCTCCATCCTGCACCGTGTCCCCATCCCCATCCCTCCATCCGGCACCGTGTTCCCATCCCTCCATCCTGCATCGTGTTCCCATCCCCATCCCTCCATCCTGCACCGTGTCCCCATCCCCATCCCTCCATTCTGCACCATGTTCCCATCCCTCCATCCTGCACCGTGTCCCCATCCCCATCCCTCCATTCTGCACCGTGTCCCCATCCCCATCCCTCCATTCTGCACCATGTCCCCATCCCTCCATCCTGCACCGTGTCCCCATCCCCATCCCTCCATCCTGCACCATGTTCCCATCCCCACCCCTCCATCCTGCACCGTGTCCCCATCCCCATCCCTCCATTCTGCACCATGTCCCCATCCCTCCATCCTGCACCGTGTTCCCATCCCCATCCCTCCATCCTGCACCGTGTTCCCATCCCCATCCCTCCATCCTGCACCGTGTCCCCATCCCCATCCCTCCATCCTGCACCGTGTCCCCATCCCCATCCCTCCATCCTGCACCGTGTCCCCATCCCCATCCCTCCATCCTGCACCGTGTTCCCATCCCTCCATCCTGCACCGTGTTCCCATCCCCATCCCTCCATCCTGCACCGTGTCCCCATCCCCATCCCTCCATCCGGCACCGTGTTCCCATCCCTCCATCCTGCACCGTGTCCCCATCCCTCCATCCTGCACCGTGTTCCCATCCCCATCCCTCCATTCTGCACCATGTCCCCATCCCTCCATCCTGCACCGTGTCCCCATCCCCATCCCTCCATCCTGCACCGTGTCCCCATCCCCATCCCTCCATCCGGCACCGTGTTCCCATCCCCATCCCTCCATCCTGCACCGTGTCCCCATCCCCATCCCTCCATCCTGCACCGTGTCCCCATCCCCATCCCTCCATCCTGCACCGTGTCCCCATCCCCATCCCTCCATCCTGCACCGTGTCCCCATCCCTCCATCCGGCACCGTGTCCCCATCCCTCCATCCTGCACCGTGTTCCCATCCCCATCCCTCCATTCTGCACCATGTCCCCATCCCTCCATCCTGCACCGTGTTCCCATCCCCATCCCTCCATCCTGCACCGTGTCCCCATCCCCATCCCTCCATCCTGCACCGTGTTCCCATCCCTCCATCCTGCACCGTGTCCCCATCCCTCCATCCTGCACCGTGTTCCCATCCCCATCCCTCCATCCTGCACCGTGTTCCCATCCCCATCCCTCCATCCTGCACCGTGTCCCCATCCCCATCCCTCCATCCTGCACCGTGTCCCAAGGGAACACATCCCAGCAGGGCTCTTCCATGGAATCCCTGCGGGATGGGGACCCAGCCTGGGGCTGCTGCCCAAGGGTCTGTTTGCTCAGGAAGGGTTTCGCCATCCCCACACGTGACACCAGAGCTCGGCCCTTCTGGAACCAGCAGCAGCCACTGGGATCAGAACCGGGATCAGGAATGGGATCAGAACCAGGATCAAAACTGGGATCAGAAATGGGATCAAAACTGGGATCAAAACCGGGATCAGAACCAGGATCAAAACTGGGATCAGAACCAGGATCAAAACTGGGATCAGAAATGGGATCAAAACCGGGATCAGAACCGGGATCAGAAATGGGATCAGAAAGGGGATCAAAACTGGGATCAGAACCGGGATCAGAAATGGGATCAAAACTGGGATCAGAACCAGGATCAAAACTGGGATCAGAACCGGGATCAGGAATGGGAACAGAAATGGGATCAAAACTGGGATCAGAAATGGGATCAAAACTGGGATCAAAACCGGGATCAGAACCAGGATCAAAACTGGGATCAGAACCGGGATCAAAAACGGGATCAGAAATGGAATCTAAACCAGGATCAAAAAAGGGATCAGAAATGGGATCAAAACCGGGATCAGAAATGGAATCTAAACCAGGATCAAAAAAGGGATCAGAAATGGAATCTAAACCAGGATCAAAACCGGGATCAGAACTGGGATCAGAAATGGGATCAAAACTGGGATCAGAACCAGGATCAAAACTGAGATCAGAAATGGGATCAAAACCGGGATCAGAACCAGGATCAAAACCGGGATCAGAACCGGGATCAGAAATGGGATCAAAACCGGGATCAGAACCGGGATCAGAAATGGGATCAAAACTGGGATCAGAACCAGGATCAAAACTGGGATCAGAAATGGAATCTAAACCAGGATCAAAAAAGGGATCAGAAATGGGATCAAAACCGGGATCAGAAATGGAATCTAAACCAGGATCAAAAAAGGGATCAGAAATGGGATCAAAACCGGGATCAGAACCGGGATCAGAAATGGGATCAAAACTGGGATCAGAACCAGGATCAAAACTGGGATCAGAACCAGGATCAAAACTGGGATCAGAAATGGGATCAAAACCGGGATCAGAACCGGGATCAGAAATGGGATCAGAAATGGGATCAAAACTGGGATAAGAACCGGGATCAGAACCAGGATCAAAACTGGGATCAGAACGGGGATCAAAACCGGGATCAGAAATGGAATCTAAACCAGGATCAAAAAAGGGATCAGAAATGGGATCAAAACCGGGATCAGAAATGGAATCTAAACCAGGATCAAAAAAGGGATCAGAAATGGGATCAAAACCGGGATCAGAAATGGAATCAAAACCAGGATCAAAAAAGGGATCAGAAATGGGATCAAAACCGGGATCAAAGCTGGGATCAAAACCAGGATCAAAAAAGGGATCAGAAATGGGATCAAAACGGGGATCAAACCTGGGATCAAAACCAGGATCAAAACAGGGATCAGAACCACTTGGCTCTGCCCTGGGAGCTCATCCCTGTCCCACGGGACACAGACACCCCCAGCCCCGCTCTGACCTCCCATTGCTTTTAGATGCTGAGGGGTTGGGGTCCCGGTTTGCCTCCCATTGCCTCCCCCAGGCTCCCATCAGCAGCTTCCCAGGGACTTCCCGGTGCTTCCACTTCCCCAGCAGCCCCACTGCCACACTGCAAGCAGCCTGAGCTTCCTCCTCCTGCTCCTCCTCCTCCTGCTCCTCCTCCTCCTGCTCCTGCTGCTCCTCTTCCTCCTCCTCCTCCTCTTCCTCCTCCTCCTCCTGCTCCTCCTGCTGCTCCTGTTCCTCCTCCTCTTCCTCCTCCTCCTCCTCCTGCTGCTCCTCTTCCTCCTCCTCCTCCTCCTGCTCCTTCTTCTCCTCCTCCTCCTCCTGCTGCTCCTCCTCCTGCTCCTCTTCCTCCTCCTCCTCCTCCTGCTCCTTCTTCTCCTTCTCCTCCTCTTCCTCCTCCTCCTCCTCCTTCTCCTTCTCCTCCTCCTCCTCCTCCCCCTCCTCCCCCGTCTGCAGCCCCAGTGCAGCAGCTCCCAAACACCCTTCCCATCTCCTGTAGGTTTTGCTCCCAGCTGGAGCAGGGGCTCTTTAAGCAGGTTCCCTGATGGGACGGAAGTGAGCGTGTGGTGCTCACTCTGTGCACTGGCGCACTGGGGGCACTGGGCTCACTGTGCTCACCGGGTGCACTGGGCTCACTGGGCTCACTGGGCTCACTGTGCTCACTGGTCTCACTGGGGGCACTGGTCTCACTGTGCTCACTGGGCTCACTGGGCGCACTCGGCTCACTGGGCGCACTGGGCGCACTGGGCTCACTGGGCGCACTGGGCGCACTGGGCTCACTGTGCTCACTGGGCTCACTGGGCTCACTGGGCTCACTGGGCGCACTGGTCTCACTGTGCTCACTGGGCGCACTGGTCTCACTGGGGGCACTGGTCTCACTGTGCTCACTGGGCTCACTGGGCCCACTGGTCTCACTGGGGGCACTGGTCTCACTGTGCTCACTGGGCTCACTGTGCTCACTGGGCTCACTGGGCGCACTCGGCTCACTGGGCGCACTGGGCACACTGGGCGCACTGGGCTCACTGGTCTCACTGGGCTCACTGGGCTCACTGGGCTCACTGGGCGCACTGGTCTCACTGGGTGCACTGGTCTCACTGGGCGCACTGGTCTCACTGGGCACACTGGTCTCACTGTGCTCACTGGGCGCACTGGTCTCACTGGGCGCACTGGGCTCACTGGGCCCACTGGGCTCACTGGGTGCACTGGTCTCACTGGGCGCACTCGGCTCACTGGGCTCACTGGGTGCACTGGTCTCACTGGGTGCACTGGGCTCACTGGGTCCACTGGGCTCACTGGTCTCACTGGGCTCACTGGGTGCACTGGGCTCACTGGGCGCACTGGTCTCACTGGGCCCACTGGGCTCACTGGGTGCACTGGGCTCACTGGGCGCACTGGGTGCACTGGTCTCACTGGGTGCACTGGGTGCACTGGTCTCACTGGGCTCACTGGTCTCACTGGGTGCACTGGTCTCACTGGGCTCACTGGGCTCACTGGTCTCACTGGGCTCACTGGTCTCACTGGTCTCACCGGTCTCACTGGGCGCACTGGGCTCCCCGCACTTTCTTGTCCCTGAGCACGCAGACACCCATAGCACCCATGTTCTCACTCCTGCAGCACCACAAACCCCTCCCGTGCACTCCATGGCCCCGCTGCTCTCCCGGGGCTCCCAGTTCCTCCTTCCCCAGCCCCACAGCTCCGCACCACGCGCACCGAGGCCGTGAGCCCCAGGCTGGAGCCGGCACCCCTAAGGCAGAGCCACCAGCACCCGCTGCCGCCGCACCCACGGATGGAGGCGCCGGGGGTTGGCACCATCCCTAGGGATCCCCCCACATCCCCGCTGCTATTCCAGGGCTCCCCAGAGCAAAGGCAGCTCATTCCCACGCAGGATCCAGCGGGAAGCTCACTGCAGCCTTCCCTGCTCCCCCCCCGGCTCAGTGCTGCTGGCACCCACCCCAACCAAGGCTTTTGCACCCCAGAATGAGTGGGTTTAACCCATTTGGGGTTAAACCGGGGCTGGGGATGCAGCGGGAGGAATTGCAGGGGGACCCCCCCGAGGCGCAGGGATGGGTCCCGTGCCCCCCCCCCCCCAATGGCATCACTCACCCCTGGGGTGGGTTCTTGTCCAACCACCCCGCTCTGAGCGGGGCTGGCAGCGGGGACCCCTCCATGTCCGTGCCGCTGGGGAAGGCGGGCGCTGGGTGCGGGCTGGGGCTGCGGACATGGAGCGGGGGGGGGTGGGGACAGGGAGGGTGAGATCCCCCCCCCTCCCCGCCACCCCTGCGCGCTGCGGCCTCCCCGTGTCCTTCCCCGGGGCATAGGCAGAGCAGGAGGCAGCCTCAGCAGCAGGGATGGGGGGGGCTTGGGGGGCCTTCCTGGGGGTCCCATTGGTGGGGGTCCCATAGTGGGGGTCCCATTGGTGGGGGTCTCATTGATGGGGGTCCCACAGTGGGGGTCCCATAGTGGGGGTCCCATTGATGGGGTCCCATTGGTGGGGGTCCCATAGTGGGGGTCCCATTGAGGGGGGTCCCATGGTGGGGGTCCCATAGTGGGGGTCCCATTGATGGGGGTCCCATAGTGGGGGTCCCACAGTGGGGGTCCCATTGCTGGGGGTCCCATTGGTGGCGGTCCCATTAATGGGGTCCCCTTGGTGGGATTCCCCTGGTGCGGTCCCATTGGAGGGGGTCCCATAGTGGGGGTTTCCCTGGTAGGGTCCCCCTAAGTGGCGGTCTCATTGATGGGGGTCCCATAGGTGGGATCCCCTTGTGGGGGTCCCATAGGTGGGGGTCCCATAGGTGGGGGTCCCCCAGGTCCTGGGACAGGAGGGACGTGGATTCCAGCCCTGGGAATGGGGGCCAGGGGGATCCCCAAACCCGGGTAGGCGCAGAGCTGCTCCCTGCTCACGCGTGCACACGCGGGCTCCCCTACATGAGTACTGCGTGTGCACACGCGTGCACAGCCCCGAGCTCTGCACGCACACACACACGGACCAGCGCTCTCTGCCGACGCTGACGCGCACACACATCCCCATTTACACACACACACACACATCCCCATTTACACACACACACACACATCCCTTTACACACACACACACACATCCCCATTTACACGCACACACACACATCCCCATTTACACGCACACACACACATCCCCATTTACACACACACACACATCCCCATTTACACGCACACACACACATCCCCATTTACACGCACACACACACATCCCCATTTACACACACACACACACATCCCCATTTACACACACACACACACATCCCTTTACACACACACACACACATCCCCATTTACACGCACACACACACATCCCCATTTACACGCACACACACACATCCCCATTTACACACACACACACATCCCCATTTACACGCACACACACACATCCCCATTTACACACACACACACACATCCCCATTTACACGCACACACACACATCCCCATTTACACACACACACACACATCCCCATTTACACACACATGCATGTCCCATCCTGCACACACACACACATCCCCATTTACACACACACGCGTGTCCCATCCTGCACACACACACACATCCCCATTTACACACACACACACACACATCCCCATTTACACACACGTGTGTCCCATCCTGCACACACACACACATCCCCATTTACACACACATGCATGTCCCATCCTGCACACACACACATCCCCATTTACACACACACGCGTGTCCCATCCTGCACACACACACACATCCCCATTTACACACACACGCGTGTCCCATCCTGCACACACACACACATCCCCACTTACACACACACACATCCCCATTTACACACACACACGTGTCCCATCCTGCACACACACACACATCCCCACTTACACACACACACATCCCCACTTACACACACACACATCCCCATTTACACACACACGCGTGTCCCATCCTGCACACACACACACATCCCCATTTACACACACACACGTGTCCCATCCTGCACACACACACACACACATGTCCCATCCTGCACACACACACACACACATGTCCCATCCTGCACACACACACACACGTGTCACACACACGTGTCACACACACACGTGTCACACACACACGTGTCACACACACGTGTCACACACACACACATACACACACGTGTCACACACACGTGTCACACACACACGTGTCACACACACGTGTCACACACACACATACACACACACGTGTCACACACACACGTGTCACACACACACATGTCACACACACACGTGTCACACACACGTGTCACACACACACGTGTCACACACACACATACACACACGTGTCACACACACGTGTCACACACACACGTGTCACACACACACACGTGTCACACACACACGTGTCACACACACACGTGTCACACACACACACACACGTGTCACACACACACACGTGTCACACACACACGTGTCACACACACACACGTGTCACACACACACACACGTGTCACACACACGTGTCACACACACACACACGTGTCACACACACACGTGTCACACACACACACACGTGTCACACACACACACACGTGTCACACACACGTGTCACACACACACACGTGTCACACACACACGTGTCACACACACACACGTGTCACACACACACGTGTCACACACACACACGTGTCACACACACACACACGTGTCACACACACACACACGTGTCACACACACGTGTCACACACACACACACGTGTCACACACACACGTGTCACACACACACACGTGTCACACACACACGTGTCACACACACACACGTGTCACACACACACACACACGTGTCCCATCCAGGCCGTACCTGCGCAGCGCAGCCTCCCCCTGCTCCTCGCTGAGCTCATCCTCGCTGTCGAGGCTGTTGGCGCGCAGGGACCGCGGTGCCGGGGGCTCGGCCTCCTCCTGCGGGGACACGCGTGGGAGCCCCCCAGTGCTCCAAGCCCTCTGCTGCGGCCAGGGCAGCCCGGGCGGTGCTGAGCAGCCCCCGGCCCCGCTGCGGGGCTCAGCCGGGTGCGGCGCTGCAGGGGGACCCGCACGCAGCACGGGCGGGATGCAGGCAGCTGCAGGGATGCTCTGGGCGCTCGGCGGGGCAGGGACCCCGCTCTGCACACTGCATGGGTGCTCCCCAGCACCTCCAAAGCAGCCCGGCACCAGCGCTTCTCCCCCGGGAATGGTCACCCGGCTCCCGTGGGATGGGGCAGGCTGAGAGCTGGGACCACAGAACCGCGTGGAGAAGAGAGGGCTCCTGAAGGGGAGACCTGAGAGCAGCTCCAGTGCCTGAAGGGGCTGCAGGAAAGCTGGAGAGGGGCTTGGGGCAGGGGATGGAGGGATGGGATGAGGAGTACTGGCTTCAGCCTGGCAGAGGGAAGAGTTAGATGGGACATGGGGAGGAAGCTCTTCCCTGGGAGGGTGCTGAGGCGCTGGCACAGGGTGCCCAGAGAAGCTGTGGCTGCCCCATCCCTGGCAGTGCTCAAGGGCAGGTTGGACACAGGGGCTTGGAGCAAGCTGCTCTATGGAAGGGGTCCCTGCCCGTGGCAGGGGCTGGAGCTGGAGGGGCTTTAAGCTCCCTTCATCCCAAGCCATTCCATGACTCCAGGACCAACCTTCTCAGCCATCTCCCCCACGGCTCCACTTAATTCCTCCTCCGAGGCCGAGTCCTCGTAGTCCGAGTCATCTGCAGGAACAGAGGGAAGATGCTGGGATGGAGCCAGGGGTCCTGCACCCCCTGCCCGTCCCAGCCTGCACGGGGCTGCGCCAGCGCTGGCTGGTGCCCCTGCCCTTGGCAAACCCCGGCTCCAGGGCAACAATGGGGGCTTTATCCGGAGCCTGGAGAAGAGCTGGGAAGGGCAAAGTCCCACCGGTGGCAATGGCACAACCGCCGCGGCACCACCGGGACGGGACTTTGGCACCATCCCTGCTCTTGTGCCCCTGCCCGCCCAGCATCACCCCAGTGAAACCAGGCCTGCTTCAAACATGGTGACCCCTGGGGAAGAGCAGAAGGCTCCAGGAACTGGTGCCTTCAGAGCGCTGTGCTCTCCTCCAGGAGATGCTGCATCCGAACCCCATCCCACACCCCGCACCCCTGGAGAACCCCCATCCCAGAGGGGACGGAGGAGGGAAGGACCCACCAAGCGGGAGCACGGCACCCACGGGACGGCTGGGGCGGGATGGGCCCATGCCAAGGGATGCCCTGGGCCAGGGGAAGGGCCGAGGGTACCCCTGTACTCACCAAACTGGGGCACGAAGGGGACGGTGGCCTTGGGGGGCGGCTCCGGTGGCAGCGGTGCCGGGGGCTTGGAGCGGGGTAGGAGCAGCGGTGGGGATGGGGGGCACGGGGGGACACCAGGGGGTCTCTCGGCGATGGGGACCCCCTCCTTGGCAGGGGTGCTATGGAGAGAGGAGCAAACCTGGAGCAGCCCAAGCCTCCCCTTCCCAACCCTGGCGCATCACGAGATGGGGCGAGAAGACCCCACCGCATCCGGTACCCCAAGCGCCAGCAGATCCAAGCCCATGGACTGGGTCCCATCGACCTCCCTCAGGTTATCCCAGTGCTTTTCCAGCCTGGGAATAGCTTCCTGCCCCCAGCCTCACTTCCCCATCACCAGGGCTGCGGCTCCGGTGCCTCATCTGCCCCCCAAGGACACCAGAAGCCACCTATGGCATCGAAGGCACATCCTGGAGCAGGTTTGATGCTCTCCTGGTGCGTCCCCAGCTGGATCTGGGGTGCCCCAAGCAGGATGGGGGGAACTGGGGGGCTCCCTGCCTACCCGGGGCCCTACAGTGGGCTGGGAAGCAGGGATCCCGGTAAGAAGATGGCATCAAGGAGCTGGGAGCTTGATGCCAGGGATCAACCCTCGGAGATGGAGCCTTGGGGCTCTCCTGGGTTGAGAACCCCAGACCTTGGCCAGAGGGAGCCCAGGGACCCTCCTCGTGCCCACGGGCTGCTCCTGCCTCCCGCTCTGCACTCAATTCCTGCTTCCCCACCATGAACAGAAGCCATGGGATTTATGGAGCTGGTTTTAGGGCAGGAAGCGGAGAGGAAGCTTCCTGAGGAGATAAAAGGATGCGGGACCCGACTGAGCAGGGAGGGGGCTGAGGAGGCAGGCAGAGCCCCACCGCGAGCCCCTCACCATGGAACCGCCACGGAACGGGATGGGTTGCAGGGACCTCAAAGTGCATCCGGCCCCAAGCCCTGCCCTGGGCACGCTGGTGCTGAAGCCACCATCCCCATCCCCGCTGTGCCCCACGCCGGCCCCAGGGCGCCCACGGCCACGTCACAGCCCAGCACCGCCACCAGCACCCCTGTGCTGGTCCCTGGGCTCCCATGGTGCTGCTCTGGGACACGCTGCCCTCCTTTCCCAGCAGCCATCGCTGTGGGAACCAGCCACAGCCACGCATCCATTAGGGAATGGTGGTTGGGAATGCGGGCACGGAGCGGCCACACAGCCCAGGCAGCGGCTGGTGGCACCCAGGGACAGGAGGTGACAACAGAGCCCAATGGGGTCTGCGCATTGAGGGCCACATTGGTGCTGTCCTCGTGGCCCCCCATGGGGGCTCCGTCACCCCTGCACCCCAAAGCCAAACCCCAGCACCCGGGGCTCACAGGGATGTGCCTCTGCCATCAAGCCATCACCTTCCGGGGGCTCCTCTGCACCCATAGCAGCATCACCCCATTACTGAGGTGTGGACACAAGGACCCAGCACTGCGACCCCAGCAGGGCAAGCATCACCAGCACCTCGAACAGGGGCAAGCATCACCCCAACAAGGGCAAGCATCATCCCAGCAAGGGCAAGCATCACCTTCAACAGGGGCAAGCATCATCATCACCTCCAACATGGGCAAGCATCACCCCAGCATGGGCAACCATCACCTCCAACAGGGGCAATCATCACCTCCAGCATGGGCAACCATCACCCCAACACTGGCAACCATCACCCCAACAGGGGCAACCATCACCCCAACATGGGCAACCATCACCCCAATATGGACAACCATCACCCCAACAGGGGCAACCATCACCTCCAACAGGGGCAACCATCACCCCAACACGGACAACCATCACCCCAACATGGGCAACCATCACCCCAACATGGACAACCATCACCCCAACATGGGCAACCATCACCCCAACAGGGGCAACCATCACCTCCAACATGGGCAACCATCACCCCAACAGGGGCAACCATCACCCCAATACGGAAAACCATCACCCCAACAGGGGCAACCATCACCCCAATATGGACAACCATCACCCCAACAGGGGCAACCATCACCCCAATATGGACAACCATCACCCCAACATGGGCAACCATCACCCCAACAGGGGCAACCATCACCCCAACACAGACAACCATCACCCCAACATGGACAACCATCACCCCAACAGGGGCAACCATCAGCTCCAACAGGGGCAACCATCACCCCAACAGGGGCAACCATCACCCCAATATGGACAACCATCACCCCAACAGGGGCAACCATCACCTCCAACAGGGGCAACCATCACCCCAACACGGACAACCATCACCCCAACATGGGCAACCATCACCCCAACATGGACAACCATCACCCCAACATGGGCAACCATCACCCCAACAGGGGCAACCATCACCTCCAACATGGGCAACCATCACCCCAACAGGGGCAACCATCACCCCAATACGGAAAACCATCACCCCAACAGGGGCAACCATCACCCCAATATGGACAACCATCACCCCAACATGGGCAACCATCACCCCAACAGGGGCAACCATCACCCCAACACAGACAACCATCACCCCAACATGGACAACCATCACCCCAACAGGGGCAACCATCAGCTCCAACAGGGGCAACCATCACCCCAACATGGACAACCATCACCCCAACAGGGGCAACCATCACCCCAACATGGGCAGCCATCACCTCCAACAGGGGCAACCATCACCCCAACACGGACAACCATCACCCCAACAGGGGCAACCATCACCCCAACATGGGCAACCATCACCTCCAACAGGGGCAACCATCACCCCAACACGGACAACCATCACCCCAACATGGGCAACCATCACCCCAATATGGACAACCATCACCCCAACAGGGGCAACCATCACCCCAACAGGGGCAATCATCACCTCCAACACAGACAACCATCACCCCAACACAGACAACCATCACCCCAGTGCTCTCTGCCCCTGTTCACCCCATTCCATGGGGGGAGCTCTGTGGCACTCACCGAGGACACGTCCCTGTGCCCCCCACATGGGCCACGTCCCCGCGGCCGAGCGCCCAGCCCCGCGCCCACCCGAGGCCACGCGATGGAGCAGGGAGGACCCAGCCCCGCGGTGCCGGCTCCCCGGGCACCGTCCAGCCGCTGCCTGCGCCCGAGGGGACGGCGGCACCCAGGGACCTGCTCCCGCAGCCCCCCCCCCGCAAGGACGGGGCTCCCCGCTCCCGTCCCTACGCAAGGGCAGCGAACGGGGCTGCTCCCTGGGCACCCCCCCCCCCGAACCCCCGGTCCCCTCGGTGCATCCCGCACCCACCGCGGGCCCCCGGGACCCGGTACCTGCGCGAGCCGCCGGGGCCCGGATGCGGCGCGGTCCGGAGATGCGGAGGGACCGGAGCTCTCGTCACCCCCCGGCACTTCCTGCGCCACCGAAACTTCCTGCACCGGCCGCGGCCCCCGCCGGACGGGAGCCACTGCGGCCAACGGTGGCCAACGGTGGCACTGGTGGCACTGGTGGCACTGGTAGCACTGGTACCGCTGGTGGCACCGCGCAGCTCCCGGCCAGGCCAGGGCCGGCAGCGGGTCCAAGGCGGGGGGGGGGGGGGGGGGGGGCTTGGGGACCACCTCGGTGCAGAAGGGATGGGGACGGGCTTTGGGGAGCGATCGGAGCCGGGGGGCCGTGGGGATGGGTGTGTGCCCACCCATGGGTGCCGTCCCCCCGCTATGGAACCCACACACACACCCCAGCAGCACATCCCGGGGGGGTCCCTGGGGGGTCCCTCACACCGCAACGCACCTCACACAGGGAGGGTGCTCGCACCCAAAGGGTCCTCTCCCCTCCCCATAATCAGACCCCACTCACACCCCCCCCCCCCCCCCCCAGCTCCGCAGGGCAGGGTTTTGGGGTGCAAGGTGGGGGCAGCATTTTGGGGGGTTCCTTTTGCTGCAGCAGCAGCCTCGGTGCTGGAGGATGCTGCAGCGGGCGGGAGGGGACACACGAGGCAGGATGAGCCCCGACCTGCCCTCAGCTCATCCGGCCGCATCAGCTTCCCAACCCCGACCCCCCCCGGCTGCGGTTCGCTGCCTGCCCGCATGGGGTGTGACGAGTTCCTCGGGCCTCAGCGCTGCCAGGACCTGGGGATGGGGTGGGGGGGGATAAAGGGGGGGAAAGGAACCCCCACCCCATGCTGGGGTCTCCCAAGAGGGGATGGGGCAAAGGGGGGTGTCCCTGGGGTGACCCCCGCACACAAACAGGGACAGTGCGACACTAGAGGGCATCGCTGGGCAAGAGAAGCCACTGCTGCTTGGGTACCCTAAATGTGCTGGCAGGTACCCCAAAGGGATGCGCAGGGGGTACCCCACGTGTGCTAGGGCTTAGGGTACCCCACGGGATGTGATGGGGTCTGCGGGGGGTACCCCAGGAGCTGTGCTGGGGGGTACCCAAGGATATGTGTTGTGGCTGGGGGTAGCCCAGGGGTATGTGTTGGGATCTGGGGGTGTGGGTACCCCAGAAGTTGGACTAGGATCGGGGGAGATGTGGGTACCCCCAACGGGATGTGCTGGGGGGTACCCCAGGGACATGTGCTGGAGCTGGAGGTACCCCTGGAATAATGGCTGGGGTTTGGTGGTACCCCAGGGATATGTGATGGGGGTACCCCAGGACATGTGTTGGGGGGTACCCGAGGGGGATGTGGTGAGGTTTGGGAGGGTGCCTCCCCCCGGCCAACCCCCATGCCCGCACCCAACGGTCCCCGCACCACCACAGCAGCCCCCCCACGGCTCCCCACACCCCCTGTGTGTCACCGCCCCCCTGCACCCCCTTTACCTCCTGTGGGACGCGGCCCTGGGGGGCAGCTCCGGGGGGCCCTGCGGGGCCTGGCCCTTGGCTTCCAGCTGGTGCCGCTTGGCCGGCAGCGGCGGCAGGGGGGTTCTCAGCGGGGGCCTCGTGGTGCCGGGCGGTGGGGAGGCCCCTCTGGGTGCTGGAGGGGCGCTGGGAGGGGGCTCGGGGCTGCCCCCCTTTAGCGATGCCGAGAACTTGAGTGGGGGGCGGCAGCCGACCCTGGGCGGGATGGGCGGGGGGTGATGGGTGAGGCTGGCGCCTTGGTCCAGCTCCATCAGCGGGGAACGGGGCTCGGGATGCTCCCGGGGATGCTCCTGGGGATGCTCCCGGGGATGCTCCCGGGGATGCTCCTGGGGATGCTCCCGGGGATGCTCCCGGGGATGCTCCCGGGGATGCTCCTGGGGATGCTCCCGGGGATGCTCCTGGGGATGCTCCCGGGGATGCTCCCGGGGATGCTCCTGGGGATGCTCCTGGGGATGCTCCCGGGGATGCTCCCGGGGATGCTCCCGGGGATGCTCGGGTGCCGCCGCGGTGCTCACGCGGAAAACGTGCCTCTTCATGGGCACAGGCTTCGGGGCGGGGGCCCCGGGGGGGGTCCCTTCAGCAAAGGCTTTCTGCAGCCCCAGCAGGATGCGGCGGCGGTGGCCGGGCAGGAGCACCCCGAGCTGGGTCAGGCTCTGCTCCGTCAGCGCCCGGCAGTCCCGCACCGTGAGCAGCTCCCTCCGCTGGAAGCAGCCCGCGTACTGCTCGAGGTGCAGGGCGGCCAGCCAGGAGGCCACGGGCAGGGACCCCTCCTCTTCCATGGTGGGGGCCGGCGGCAGAGCCCCCGCGGTGCTCAGAGCATCCCCTGCGCGCGGCGAGGCTCAGGATGCATCAGGATCTAGGGATGGAGACAACAGAGGTCAGGATCGGTCCTGAGCTGAGGGAACACGGGCCCTGGGCTAACGTTACCCCCTGGGTTTGGAGGGGACCGAGGGGGATGCAGGGGTGTGGGAATGCTGGAGGATCCTGGGTGAGGTGTCTAAATGTCGGTGTCGTCCCCACTGAGGCTCAACAGACCACCACCAGCACCAGCACTATGAGGTCGCAGTGCGCTCCCCGGCCTCGGCATCCCACCATGTGCAATGGCTGGGTTGGTGTGGGGTGACCATAGACCCCCCCAAAGCCATGGGGTGTCCCAGCACATGCAATGGGCGGGCTGGTGTGGGGTGGCTGCAAACCCCCCCCAACCAGACCCCACGGCAAGAAGCAGCCAGTGGAATCCACTGGGAACCGTGGTGTCCCGGAGGATGCTCGGGTAATTAAGGGATAATCGATAGGGAACGGAGATGATGCATCAGGAGCTGCAGAGCTGCTGCAGATGGGAGGCAGCTCCTGCTCTCCCTGCTCCCAGCCTCTGCCTGAGTGAGCCAGGATGGACAGAGAGACACGGACAGATGGATGGGTGCAGGAGATGCACCTCAGAGCCTCTGCATGGCAGTGGGATGCTGAGAGGAGCCACCATGGCATTGGGATGCTGAGGGGAGGCACCGTGGCATTGGGATGCTGAGAGGAGGCACCGTGGCAATAGGATGCTGAGAGGAGGCACCGTGGCAATGGGATGCTGAGAGGAGCCACCGTGGCATTGGGATGCTGAGACGAGGCACCGTGGCATTGGGATGCTGAGGGGAGGCCCCGTGGCATTGGGATGCTGAGGGGAGGAACCGTGGCAATGGGATGCTGAGAGGAGCCACCATGGCATTGGGATGCTGAGAGGAGGCACCGTGGCAATGGGATGCTGAGAGGAGGCACCGTGGCAATGGGATGCTGAGAGGAGGCACCGTGGCATTGGGATGCTGAGGGGAGGCACCGTGGCATTGGGATGCTGAGAGGAGGCACCGTGGCATTGGGATGCTGAGAGGAGCCACCGTGGCAATGGGATGCTGAGAGGAAGCACTGTGGCAGTGGGATGCTGAGCGGAGGCACCGTGGCAGTGGGATGCTGAGCGGAGGCACCGTGGCAATGGGATGCTGAGAGGAAGCACCGTGGCAGTGGGATGCTGAGCGGAGGCACCATGGCAGTGGGATGCTGTCCCCAGCCCCATCAAACCCATGGGTCACAAAGTACCTCCCAAGCTCCAGTAGAGCAGCACAAGCTCACTCTAGTCCTCAGTGGAGCTTAAATCTCTCTTCTGGCAGGTTCAAGCCATTCCCCTTGGCCTGGCCCTCCAGGCCCTTGTCCCAAGCCCCTCTCCAGCTTTCCTGCAGCCCCTTCAGGCACTGGAGCTGCTCTCAGGTCTCCCCTTCAGGAGCCTTCTCCTCTCCAGGCTGGACCCCAGCTCCCAGCCCGGAGCTGCCCCCATCACGCCGCTGATTTTGGCTGTTTCAGAGCTGCTCCAGAGGACCCCAAGCATTTCCTGGGGCTGCCCCTGCCATCGGCCCATGCGGGTCACGCTGCCTCTGACTCAGGCACTTCCCTCACTTGCGGTTTCGGTCGCCCCAGCCAATGGCGCATCCCCTGCCCGAGATAGCGGGGCTCATCCCAGGGGATTGGCCTGAAACCCACGTGTGCCAAGGAAGGAGCCTGAGCCGAGCGGCACCAGCGCAGTCCCACGTCCCCACCGCTCCCATCAGACCCAACGAGGAGCCAGAAGTCCCTTGAAGCAGCACAGAGCCAGGGATGCAGCCGCATTCCGGCCCTTTCCGCCTCCCACCTCCAGACCCGACTCGTGCATCATCAAACCAGGGGAGTGACAGCACCGGTGACATCAGTGTCACAGGACATCCAGCGCTGTCACCCCTTGGGCCGCTGCCTACAGGAGCCATACCCTATGGATATGGAGTCCCACATGGGTCCTGTGGATATGGAGTCCCACATGGGTCCTGTGGATATGGAGTCCCACATGGGTCCTGTGGATATGGAGTCCCACATGGGTCCTATGGATATGGAGTCCCACATGGGTCCTGTGGATATGGAGTCCCACATGGGTCCTGTGGATATGGAGTCCCACATGGGTCCTGTGGGTATGGAGTCCCACATGGGTCCTGTGGATATGGAGTCCCACATGGGTCCTATGGATATGGAGTCCCACATGGGTCCTGTGGATATGGAGTCCCACATGGGTCCTATGGATATGGAGTCCCACATGGGTCCTATGGGTATGGAGTCCCACATGGGTCCTATGGGTATGGAGTCCCACATGGGTCCTATGGATATGGAGTCCCACATGGGTCCTGTGGGTATGGAGTCCCACATGGGTCCTGTGGATATGGAGTCCCACATGGGTCCTGTGGGTATGGAGTCCCACATGGGTCCTATGGGTATGGAGTCCCACATGGGTCCTGTGGGTATGGAGTCCCACATGGGTCCTATGGATATGGAGTCCCACATGGGTCCTATGGATATGGAGTCCCACATGGGTCCTGTGGATATGGAGTCCCACATGGGTCCTATGGATATGGAGTCCCACATGGGTCCTATGGATATGGAGTCCCACATGGGTCCTATGGATATGGAGTCCCACATGGGTCCTATGGATATGGAGTCCCACATGGGTCCTGTGGATATGGAGTCCCACATGGGTCCTATGGATATGGAGTCCCACATGGGTCCTGTGGATATGGAGTCCCACATGGGTCCTGTGGATATGGAGTCCCACATGGGTCCCCTCCCGGGAAGAGCCATGGAGCATCCCCATTGCCTCCAGTGATGGCAACCCCAGGGCTGTGCCAAGCTCTTCGCCCCCAGAAATGATCCAACGGGATCCTGCCGTGTTCCCAGCTCCCATCGTTTGTCATTTAACCTCTACCCGAGAGAGGAGGAAATTCCAGGAGCAAAATCCACCTGGAGAAACGCCCTATCCCAGCTGGCTGATGGGAATGGGGGAGTCACCCCAGCCCAGCCCCCCAGCCGCACCTTTCAGCTCTCAAATCCCCTTGTGCTTATCCACCACATTCCTGGATTAGGGAATGCCGCCAGGGTTGTTCTGTAAGAGCCTTAAGGGCTGTAAGAGTGGTGTGACGAGGGGCAGGGACGGCTGGATCTCAGGGGGCCAAAACACACCTTGGGGTGAAAATAGGGCTGGACCCCCCCATCCCAATGCTCATCTCAGGGTCCCCATGCTGGGTTTGGAGGATATGGGGATGGTCCCCATTGTCCCCATGGGTGGGACCGAGGGGCTGAGCTCTCACACAGGGGTGCTGTGGCTTTGCTGGGGGGATTCACATCCACCCCATCCTCTCCAATCCCACCCAGATGCCTTCAGCTCAGCTGAGCATCGCCCTGAGCTGCTGAGCACCGCCACGGCACCGGGGACGCGCTCAGCATCCCTGTGCCCATCCTTAGGCCCCCAGGCTCAGGGCAGCGCCGTCCCCAGGCACCATCCAGCCAAGCTGAGCCCTTCCCTGCTCATCCCTCCAAGGAAACCCAGCGCTGATGGAGGGAAACCAGCCCAGGAACCCACCAGGGGCTCCACAACCGCCCCATGGCTCCAATCCCCACCCTAATTCCTCCTCCAGCGCTGGCAAGCGCTGCCCACCCCCGGAATTCCCCTTTCCCAAAGCCCGGGGCTCGCTCACGGAAGAGACCCGTTGGAGAGGACCAAGGGCTCGGGGTGATGGGGACCTGTGCCCACCCAAGGACCCCGGGGCAAAGGGAGCTGCCGGAAGGCTGCAATGGGGCTGCGAGCCCGCGGCAGTGTTGTAATAACCGGTGCAAGCCGGGGGCCCGGCTCCGCACCGACCGCAGCCACGGCGGAGCAGGAGGGAGCTGGGGCCGAGCCGTGGGGCAGGGCTGAGGTGAGAGAGGAAGGAGGGGACGGGGAGGGGGTCCCCGGGACGCTGTGGGGGGGAGCGGGCACCGGGATCGGTGTCCCCAGTGCGGCGGCAGGATGCGGGAGAGGGGCTTCGGGCACGGGATGCAGGGCCAGGACAAAGGGAATGGCTTGAACCTGCCCCAGGGGAGACTGAGCTGAGCTCTTAGGGTGAAGCTCTTCCCTGGGAGGGTGCTGAGGCGCTGGCACAGGGTGCCCAGAGAAGCTGTGGCTGCCCCATCCCTGGCAGTGCTCAAGGCCAGGTTGGACACAGGGGCTTGGAGCAAGCTGCTCTATGGAAGGGGTCCCTGCCCGTGGGAGCTGGAGGAGCTTTAGGGTCCCTTCGTCCCAATCCCAGCCTGGCCCAGGAGCCCAGCACCCACCTGCCTGGCGCCGCCGCGTCCAGCACCGCTCCGCACCCTCCCGGTGAAACAGAAAACACCCAAAAGCAGAAGCGGGGCGCCGGGATGGCACCCAAACGCCTCCCACCGAAACCAGGCAGCCCCTGCGCGCCGCGGCGCACAGCACTGGCCTTGGGAGGATGAAGCTGTTTCACTTTCAAGTTCTCACAGTGAAGGCACGATGCAAATAGCATCCAACCCCCCTGCAGCACCCAGGGAGCAAGTTACATCCTGCAAAGCCGTCAGGATCCAGGCTGGGAATGCTCCTCCAGAGCCGGCTCCTGCTGCCAGGGATCCCAATCTCAAAGGGCTTCGTGTTTAAGCAGTCACGATGGTGGCCCAGGGCTGCGGGCTGCTGGGGCTGTTCTGCTGCTCCCACACCCTGCTCCAGCCGTGGGGCCATGGTGGGAATTGCCTGAGGGTGGAAGTGTGGGGTGCGCATGGAGGGAAGGCAGCGGGGGAGAGCACCGGGAGATGAGGCAGCTCCATCCCCTGTCCCGGCCATGGGCAGCTCATGGGGTGCTCCACGGAGTCATGGAATGGTTTGGGATGAAGGGACCTCAAAGCTCATCCAGTTCCAACCCCTGCCACGGGCAGGGACCCCTTCCACTGGAGCAGCTTGCTCCAAGCCCCTTCCAACCCATTACCCCTTGTCCCAAGCCCCTCTCCAGCTTTCCTGCAGCCCCTTCAGGCACTGGAGCTGCTCTCAGGTCTCCCCTTCAGGAGCCTTCTCTTCTCCAGGCTGCCCCAGCCCAACTCCCTCAGCCTGGCTCCAGGGCAGAGCTGCTCCAGCCCTCGCAGCAGCTCCCCAAGTCCTCCTCAGGCTGCTCCATCCATCTCCCCCATCCCTCTTTTCCCCCTTCTCCAACAGGAGCAGGAGGAAGGTGATGAGGATGGTGCGGAGCAGGAACATGAGGAGGTCACAGGGCAGCAAACAGAGGCTTCCTCATTCCTCCAGGGTCCTCCCCGTGCTTCCCTTCTCCCGCTGGAAGTAAAACCCAGGAAGGTGAAGCGGTCCCTGGGCTGCAGCACGAACCGCAGCTCCCGGCGCCCCCTCCTGGGGCATCACCACCAGAAACGGGGCAAAACTGGCCAGAAATGGGCAAATCCAGCAAAAACGGGGACAAATCCGGAGCTGCTGCCCCTGTCCCTGCATGCAGCCGGAGCCCCGCAGCTCCTGACACACTTCCTGCAAGGAAAATAGGTCAGGAAGCGCTCCCCGGCCCCCCCGTGCCAGCGCTTGGGACTGAACCCAACCTCCGGGGGTCCCTCAATGCCGGGGGGGGGGGGTGGCTTTGCCATCCTCTCTGCCCCCTAAACCTCCTCCTCGGGGTGCGTTAGCACCCATGGGTGCCCCAGCTCGATGGGTGCAGCCGCCCCATCAGCAGCAGGTTCCGGGTGTCCGGTGCCACCCCGGCCCCCCATTGGGTGCTCCAAACCACCCCGTCAGCACCCAAAGCCCCTGCTGCGCGGTGACGGAGCAACATTCCCGAGGGCTGGATGGACCTGCTGGGGGGGGGGGGACGGACGTGGGATGTGGGGCACGGAGCGGTGCAGAAATCCAATGGGATTCTGAATATCCCAGCGCTGATGGAGCCGCTGCCAGGCATGGAAAACAACCGGCAGCTCCCGCAGGAGCTGGAGCCCGGCGCCGGCGTCCCGGGGTATCCCGATGGGATCACGGCCCCCCCCACCCCGCAGCGCCCATCCTGGGTGAGCGCCTCTGCTCACATTGCATCCACTGCAGCCCCCCCCCAAGCGATGGGACCCCCCCTCCCATGGCCCCGGGACGCGGCGGCAGCGACACGGAGCCAACCTCGGCATTCCCGGAGGACAAAGCGGCCGCTGTCCCGCTGCAGCCGTGACGCCGGAGGAATTCCTGAGGCCGCGGCACAGGGGCCGGGAGGAGGAGGAGGAGGAGGAGGAGGAAGGCGCTGGGTGCTATTGGGTGCTATTGGATGCCGCTGGGTGCCGTCGGGTGCCGCTGGGTGCGTTGGGCGCCGCTGGCAGGGATCCCGGCGCTCTCTGCCCGTGCCCGGAGCCGGGTTTCCCAATGGAAAACAAACCCCGTGCCAGGGCCTCCGGGCGCTGCTCCCCCGGGATTTATCCCGGCACCGGATCCCCGGGGTTGGCCCTCAACAACCCCCCCCTCCCACCCCCGGGTGATGGAGCCCCGGTGAGCGCAGGGATACGGGATGGGGACGGGCATGGGGGAGCTGGGAGTGAGCTGGGAAGGGCTGGGAGTGAGGTGGGGAGCGCTGAGGGGAGCAGGGGTGTACTGGGAATGAGCTTGGGTGTACTGGGAATGAGCTGGAAAGTGCTGGGAGTGAGGTGGAGTGTGCTGGATGAGATTGGGAATCCTGAGGGGAGCAGGGGTGTACTGGGAATGAGCTGGGAAGTGCTGGGAGTGAGGTGGGGAGTGCTGGGAGTGAGGTGGGGAGTGCTGAGGGGAGCAGGGGTGTACTGGGAATGAGCTTGGGTGTACTGGGAATGAGCTGGAAAGTGCTGGGAGTGAGGTGGGGAGTGCTGAGGGGAGCAGGGGTGTACTGGGAATGAGCTTGGGTGTACTGGGAATGAGTTTGGGTGCACTGGGAATGAGCTTGGGTGTACTGGGAATGAGCTTGGGTGTACTGGGAATGAGCTTGGGTGTACTGGGAATGAACTGGAAAGTGCTGGGAGTGAGGTGGAGTGTGCTGGATGAGATTGGGAATCCTGAGGGGAGCAGGGGTGTACTGGGAATGAGTTTGGGTGTACTGGGAATGAGCTGGAAAGTGCTGGGAGTGAGGTGGAGTGTGCTGGATGAGATTGGGAATCCTGAGGGGAGCAGGGGTGTACTGGGAATGAGCTGGGAAGTGCTGGGAGTGAGGTGGAAAGTGCTGGGAATGAGATGGGGAGTGCTGAGAGGAGCAGGGGTGTACTGGGAATGAGCTTGGGTGTACTGGGAATGAGCTTGGGTGTACTGGGAATGATCTGGAAAGTGCTGGGAGTGAACCGGGATATACTGGGAATGAGGTGGGGAGTGCTGATTGAGATGGGACGTGCTGGGGTCAGCTGGAGGAGAGATGGGGTTGAACTGGGCTATACTGGAATTGAGCTGGGTTATACTGGGGGAGCTGGGATGTGGTTGGGGTGAACTGGAGTTTGCTGGGGGAAGCTGGGGCATACTGGTGTTGAGCTGGGACATACTGGTGTTGAGCTGGGACATACCGGTGTTGAGCTGGGACATACTGGTGTTGAGCTGGGACATCCTGGTGTTGAGCTGGGCAGCACTGGGCTGGATCACACCATATGAAGAGGGGCCAGAGCACCCTCCGGGGTGTATCTGCACCCCCAGCGCCGCCATTGCCCCCCAGTCCCAGCGGAGCCCCCGCTCCAAGCCGCTTCCATGGGGCCTGGTCCCGCTCCTGGCAACGGGAGCGGGGGAATTCCCGCGGGACTCCACACAAAAACCCCATTGTTGGCAGCCTCAGGGGGTTCCCTCCCCCATTCCCTGCTCCTTGCATTTGGGATAACGCAGGGGGGTGGTTTGGGGGTGAAGCCCCCCGCATCCCGCCCCGCCGCAGGGACACCAGGGAGCAGGGGATGGATCCAGCTGGACCATGGTCCCTGCAGCGAGCAGAGCAGAACAGGGGGGCACGGACACCATGGGCACCCCATTGCAGCACCCCAAGCTCAGCCTCAGCAGTGGCGGAGACCAGCTCAATGTCCAGGCTCGCACACCCCAACCTCAAGGGCTCTGGGTACCCCAAAACCTCGCAGACCCCAAACCCCCCCTTTGCACCCCAACCCCATCACTCCAGTGTGACAGGTCCACCCCTGGTCTCTGCTGAGCTGCCTACAATGGGGGCATCCCACAGTTGGGATCTGGGGGCCCCTGCTTGGGGGAACACTGGCTTTGGGGGGCTACTGGCATCTATTGCCCATATAGAGGTTGATGATGATGAAGATCCTGGGGAGGAGGACGAAGGCTTTGGATTCATCCCATCTTCCCATTGGACACTGGAGAACACGGAACCATTGACAGCCCCATCTCAGCATCCCATCTTGGGGGGGGCTGTACCCCAGTTGGGCTGTTCCATGGGCCCTACTGGTGTTACTGGCGTGGCCCCAGTTAGTGCTGGGCTCCCAACGGTGGCATCACCACTGCCATGGGTCCAATGGTGGCTCTGGGGGGTATCAACCCAGGGACACCCCCCCTACTGGATCCCCATGGGGCCATGTCCCAGGCGCAGGATACAGACACCCCCCACACACTGGATCCCCATGGGGCCATGTCCCAGGCGCAGGATACAGACACCCCCCCCCACTGGATCCCCATGGGGCCATGTCCCAGGCGCAGGATACAGACACCCCCCCCCCCCCATGTCCTTGTCCCAGATTCATTTGGTTTATTCCTAAACAATCAGCTCCGGATCAAGGTACAAAACCGCCGCCATCCCGAATTCCCGAGCCGAGGCCCCCAGTGCTCACACACCGGGGGTGGGGGCCCCAGGGACCCCCCCAACATCTGGGGATGGCAGCAGAGCCCCCTCAAGTCCCTCCAATAGGCTTAGGACCTCCTCAGCACATCTGGAGCCTGAGAGGCTGGAGCCCCCCAGCACATCTGGGGTGCCAGGAGCCCCCCCAAACACACCTGAAGATGCTGGGACCCCCAACAGGGAGGTGCTAAGAGGCCCCCAAGTCCTGACAACATGAATGGAGGTGCCCCAAGTCCCCCCCCCAGAACATCTGGAGGTGCCCAAGTCCCCCCCAATAGGCTTAGAGGTACCAGGAGCCCCCCTAGAACATCTGGAGATGCTGGAGCCCCCCAGCACATCTGGGGTGCCAAGAGCCCCCCCCCCCCCCATACCTGAAGACACCGGGGATCCCCCCAGAATGCCTGGAGGTGCCCCCAGACCCCCAAAGCTCCCCCCCCCAACACACCTGAAGATACTGGGACCCCCCAGGCCCCCCATCAGGGAGGTGCTGAGAGCCCCCCAGGTCCTGGCACCAGGCATGGAGGTGCCCCAAGAACTCCCCAGCACATCTGGGGGTACCAGGAGCCCCCCAAGCTCCCCCTCTACCTGCATGGATGAGCTGTAACCCCCCCAAGCCCCCCTCCTACATTCCTGGACAAGCCGGGAGCCCCCCTTAGCCCCCCATGTTCCCTCCCTCCAACCCCCCCCAAACCCTGGGGGTCCACTTGGGGGGTCCCATGGGGAGAAGGGACAGGGGAGCAGAGGGAAAGGGGCTGGGGTGCCCCAAAGGCTGGGGAGCAATGGCAGGACCCCCCTCTACCTCTTCCCACCCCCCCCAAGGGCACGAGCTGAAGAGCACTTTGGGTTGGGCAATGATGGGGATGAGGATGAGGATGATGGCTGTGAATGGACCGGATACCCCCCAACTCCCACACCCAATGTGGGGGTACCCAGCATGGCCCTATGGTCCCCAAGCAGTGGGGTGGCACTTGGGGGTCCCCCCAAAGCATTGGGTCATGTTCATGATGTGCACGAGGGACATGAGCTGTGATGGATGGGGAGCACATGGACCATAGAGCCCCCATGGTGGGGGACACATAGACCATAGAGCCCCCATGGGATAGGGGGGTACATGGACCATAGACCCCCATGGCAGGGGGGACACACAGGCCATAGACCCCCATAAGGTGATGGGGACACATGGACCATAGATCCCCATAGGGATTGGGGGGACACACGGACCATAGAGCCCCATAAGGTGATGGGGACACATGGACCATAGAGCCCCATAAGGTGGTGGGGACACATGGACCATAGAGCCCCATAAGGTGATGGGGACACATGGACCATAGAGCCCCATAAGGTGATGGGGACACATGGACCATAGAGCCCCATAAGGTGATGGGGACACATGGACCATAGAGCCCCATAGGGACTGGGGGGACACATGGACCATAGACCCCCATAAGATGATGGGGACACATGGACCATAGAGCCCCATGGTGGGGGTCACACGGACCATAGATCCCCTGTGGTGGGGGACACATGGACCATAGATCCCCTATGGTGGGGGACACATGGACCATAGATCCCCTATGGTGGGGGACACATGGACCGTAGAGCCCCATAGGGATTGGGGGGACACACAGACCACAGAGCCCCATAAGGTCATGGGGACACATGGACCATAGACCCCCATAAGATGATGGGGACACATGGACCATAGAGCCCCATGGTGGGGGTCACACGGACCATAGATCCCCTATGGTGAGGGACACATGGACCATAGAGCCCCATAGGGATTGGGGGGACACACAGACCACAGAGCCCCATAAGGTCATGGGGACACATGGACCGTAGAGCCCCATAAGGTGATGGGGACACATGGACCATAGAGCCCCATGGGGACAGGGGGACCCATAGGGGTGCCGGGGCTCAGTTGAGGCTGTCCTCGTCGCTGGCGTCGCCGCGCTCCTCCCTGCCCTCCGGGAGGGAGCTCTCGTCGATGTTCTCCAGGGAATCGGCGTGCTGGAGGGAGAGCTCGGAGAGCGCCAGCGCCGGGAGCCGGCTCTGCTCCGGGAAGAGCCAGGGCTTGAAGTGCGGCTCGTGCCGCTGCTTCCACTCGGGGTACTTCAGGCACGCCTTGTACATCTTCCGCATGGCCTGCGGGAGTGGGAGGGACTGCATCCCCAGCCCATCCATCCCCATCCCATCCCCATCCATCCCCATCCCATCCCCATCCCATCCCCATCCCACCCCATCCCCATCCCATTCCATCCATCCCCCTCCCCATCCCATTCCATCCCATCCCATCCATCCCCCTCCCCATCCCCATCCCATCCCCATCCCATCCCCATCCCCATCCCATCCCCATCCCATCCCCATCCCATCCCCATCCCATTCCATCCATCCCCCTCCCCATCCCATTCCATCCCATCCCATCCATCCCCCTCCCCATCCCCATCCCATCCCCATCCCATCCCCATCCCATCCCCATCCCCATCCCATCCCCATCCCACCCATCCCCATCCCATTCCATCCCATCCCATCCATCCCCATCCCCATCCCATCCCCATCCCATCCCCATTCCCACCCCATCCCCATCCCATCCCCATTCCCACCCCACCCCATCTCCATCCCACCCCATCCCATCCCCATTCACCCCATCCCCATCCCATCCCATCCCCATCCACTCCATCCCCATCCCATCCCACCCCATCCCCATTCCCACCCCACCCCATCCCCATCCCATCCCCACCCCCACCATACCATCCCATCCCCATTCCTATCCCCATCCCCATCCCATCCCTATCCCCGTCCCCATTCCATCCCCATCCCCATTCCGTCCCTATCCCATCCCCACCCCCAACCCATCCCATCCCATCCCCATCCCCATTCCTATCCCCATTCCCATTTCCATCCCCATCCCCATTCCCATCATCCTATCCCCATCCCAAACCCATCCCCATCCCAATCCCATCCCCATCCCTATCTGCTCCCCACCGCAACCCCATCCCATCCCCATCTCCATCCCAATCCATCCCCATCCCACCCCCATTGCTATCCCATCCCATCTCCACCCCAATCCCCATCCCCATCCTATCCCCATCTCCATCCCATCCTATCCCAATCCCCATCCCCATCCTATCCCCATCTCCATCCCATCCTATCCCATCCTATCCCAATCCCCATCCCAAAGGCTTCCCACACTCACCTTGGGAGCCAGGAACTGTGAGGATTTGTTCACCACCCACTTGGGAAGGGAACCTGGGGGAAGAGGAGACACACTGGGGCTGGTCCCTGCTTGGGGACATCTTGTGGCAAGGGGACGGGGTGATCCAGGGATGCTCAGGGAGGAGAAGCAGGATTCAACCCGAATTCCCGTTGCAGCTTCTTGCTACTTCCCAAAAAAGCCATTTCAGCATCTTGGCTACCCCAAAAATGGACATTTCAAGAGAATGGGCCCAGAATGTTCCCTCCTGGTGCCAGTGCTCCACTTGTATCCTGAGATGATCCCACTGCTGCCTGATGGAGCACACCTGAAACCCATCTACCCTCCCAGCTCTGGGAAACACCCGGATCCGTCCAAACCACTGCATTGATCCCATCATCAACCCTGGAAACACCCAGCTCCATCCATCCCACTGCACTGATCCCATCATCAACCTTGGAAACACTTGGATCCATCCATCCCACTGCACTGATCCCATCATCAACACTGGAGACAC
This sequence comes from Pezoporus flaviventris, assembly GCF_033815535.1. Classification (NCBI taxonomy): domain Eukaryota; kingdom Metazoa; phylum Chordata; class Aves; order Psittaciformes; family Psittacidae; genus Pezoporus; species Pezoporus flaviventris. The sequence continues at coordinate 81,851 of NW_026892763.1, read as the reverse complement.
CTGGATCCATCCATCCCACTGCATTGATCCCATCATCAACACTGGAAACACCCAGCTCCATCCATCCCACTGCACTGATCCCATCATCAACACTGGAGACACCCAGCTCCATCCATCCCACTGCACTGATCCCATCATCAACCCTGGAAACACCCGGATCCATCCATCCTACTGCATTGATCCCATCATCAACACTGGAAACATCTGGATCCATCCATCCCATCACACTGATCCCATCATCAACACTGGAGACACCCAGCTCCATCCATCCCACTGCATTGATCCCATCATCAACCCTGGAAACACCCAGCTCCATCCATCCCACTGCACTGATCCCACCATCAACCCTGGAAACACCCAGCTCCATCCATCCCATCACATTGATCCCATCATCAACACTGGAAACACCTGGATCCATCCATCCCACTGCCCTGATCCCACCATCAACACTGGAGACACCCAGCTCCATCCATGCCACTGCACTGATCCCATCATCAACCCTGGAAACACTCAGATCCATCCATCCCACTGCACTGATCCCACCATCAACACTGCAGACACCCAGCTCCATCCATCCCACTGCACTGATCCCATCAACACTGGAGACACCTGGATCCATCCATCCCACTGCATTGATCCCATCATCAACACTGGAGACACCTGGATCCGTCCATCCCACTGCACTGATCCCATCATCAACCCTGGAAACACCCAGCTCCATCCATCCCACTGCGCTGATCCCATGGTTCTGTGATCCATCTCAGCTGATCCATCAGGACCACCCCTAACCAGAGGGTGTCTGTCCCCAGGGGTGGCCTGAGCCCCCCAGGGTGCTGGGCAGGGGATGGGGGTCCCCCCTTTACCTTTGGGGTCCACCTGCGCCAGGTAGGTGATGGTGCAGCTCTTGGCCCCCGTCCCCTCGATCAGGTACCCCGTCTGGATGGAGACGGCTCGGACCATGTCCTTCCGTGGGGGGTACTTCTGCACGGGGACACCGGGGGGACATGGGGTGGGTTCAGGCATCCCCCATCCACCCACCCCAGCGCAGGCAGCACCCATGGGACCCCCTCAGCGCACTCACAGGGTGCTTGACGGAGTAGTTCATGATGATGTAGTCATTGCCCATGGGCAGCCAGGAGCGCAGCGTGATGACATCCCGGTTCTTGAGGGGCTTGGGGCACTTCCCTATGGACAGCAATGGGGAGAGACCCCTCCCGGCATGAGCAAACCCCCAGAGCCCACCCTGAATGGTGCCAGGTCCCCCCAGGCACCATGGGCACCACCAGCCCCATGGCTGAGGGAGCCTCCATCACCACGGGACCCACGGCCGTGCTCACAGGCGTAGTAGCCCACGTCGGAGTTGACGGTGAGCTTCCCGATGTCGAAGGTCTCGATGACGTTGGTGTCCCACTTCTTGCGGTACTCGATGTCGTGCAGCACGTCATAGAGGGTCTCTGCCGGCACGTCCCGGCACTCCATCCTGCACTGCAGCACGCCATAGGCGGGTGGCCATGGGGACCCGGTGGAGACACCCGAATCCATCCATCCCACTGCACTGATCCCATCATCAACACTGCAGACACCCAGCTGCATCCATCCCATTGCATTGATCCCATCATCAACACTGGAGACGGAGACACCTGCATCCATCCATCCCACTGCACTGATCCCATCATCAACATTGGAGACACCCAGATAAAACCATCCCACTGCACTGATCCCATCATTAACATTGGAAACACTCAGATCCGTCCATCCCACTGCACTGATCCCATCATCAACACTGGAGACACCCAGCTCCATCCAACCCCACGGAGCCCCTCTCCAACCCCACGGAGCCCCTCTCCCACCCCATGGAGCCCCTCTCCAACCCCATGGAGCCCCTCTCCAACCCCACGGAGCCCCTCTCCCACCCCACGGAGCCCCTCTCCAACCCCACGGAGCCCCTCTCCCACCCCACGGAGCCCCTCTCCAACCCCACGGAGCCCCTCTCCCACCCCATGGAACCCCTCTCCAACCCCACGGAGCCCCTCTCCAACAACACGGAGCCCCTCTCCAACCCCATGGAGCCCCTCTCCCACCCCATGGAGCCCCTCTCCCACCCCATGGAACCCCTCTCCAACCCCATGGAGCCTCTCTCCAACCCCATGGAGCCTCTCTCCCACCCCATGGAGCCCCTCTCCAACCCCACGGAGCCCCTCTCCCACCCCATGGAACCCCTCTCCAACCCCACGGAGCCCCTCTCCAACAACACGGAGCCCCTCTCCAACAACACGGAGCCCCTCTCCCACCCCACGGAACCCCTCTCCAACCCCATGGAGCCCCTCTCCCACCCCATGGAACCCCTCTCCAACCCCATGGAGCCTCTCTCCAACCCCATGGAGCCTCTCTCCAACCCCATGGAGCCCCTCTCCCACCCCACGGAGCCCCTCTCCAACCCCACGGAGCCCCTCTCCCACCCCACGGAGCCCCCCTCCAACAACACGGAGCCCCTCTCCAACCCCACGGAGCCCCTCTCCAACCCCATGGAGCCCCTCTCCCACCCCATGGAGCCCCTCTCCAACCCCACGGAGCCCCTCTCCCACCCCATGGAACCCCTCTCCAACCCCATGGAACCCCTCTCCAACCCCACGGAGCCCCTCTCCAACCCCACATTTCCCACCTCCTGCACCTCAGTCCCCCCCACCCCATCAGCCAACACCTGGTCCAGGGTCAGCCCCTCACACCGGGGACCCCCAGCTCCCACCCCATGGGCCGGGCTGGACGTGGGTGCTCCGGACGTGGAATGTCACCGGGAGAGGGGACGGAGCGGCCCGGAGCAGTGCCGCAGCCCTGGGTCAATATTGACTCTATGGGGCGAGGAGGAGGAGGAGGAGGAGGAAGGTGACACCCGGTGCCAGCGGCTCTGCCCCAGGCAAGAGGTGCCCATGGCCTCCCCACGATGTCCCCCCCCATGCCCGGAGCAGGACCCATGGCCACGGGTGCCGCCACGGGGGTCATTAAGCTCATTACAGAGAAGACCCATGTTCGTTAGCATCCATCGCAAGGGTCATAAGGGACAAGCAGGAGCCTGGGGGGTCCCAGCCGGAACAGCTCCAGCCCCATCCCATGGGATGGCTCCTTCCCAAGGAGCCCCTTCCCCGGGGCAGCATCGCCCAGCATCCACCAGGATGGGATGGGGGGATCCCAAATGGGGTCCCCCCCATCCTTGGGATCACTGAATGCCGCGTCCCATGTCCCAGGGATGAATCACAACCTTGTTTCCAGCCTCCTGGAAAACAGGTTAGACCAGAGCTGCATTCCTGATGGGAAAAGAGGAGATGCCAAAGAGGGGTGGGAGCTGGGGGGGGGGGGCTTGGATGCCACGCTCATCCATGAAATCCAGGCGGAGCATCCCATCCTAGAGCCTGGCTGTCCCCCCGGCGCCACTGCACACACACACAGCATCCATGCGGGAACATCCAGCAGGATCTTCCCAAGCAGGATCCAGGCAGGAGGGTGCTGGGAGCACCGGGATGGGCAGGGAAGGACGTGGGGATGGGTGAGGGACGGCGCCGGGTACGAACTGCCCGTGGTGGGAACGCGCCGGACCAGGACATCCTGGTGCACACCTTGGGATGGTTCCCAGCCACGGCGGAGGACGTGGCACAACCGGATTGTCGGGATGGGCAGGGAACAGGCAGGGAACGGGCAGGGAACGGGCAGGGAACGGGCAGGACACCCCCAGCGACTCCCTGCACACACAGCAGCGCCCCAATCCCACCGGAGCCGCTTTGGGATGCAGGAACACCCCAAAAGCCATCAGCAGAGTCTGGGGGACTCAGCGTGGGGACCGGGATGTGCTGCCCCACGGAGCCAGGCCCAGCGCAGCCTGCCCATGGTGACACCACGGTGACGGGCACGGTGATCAGCACCTACGGCCATTGCCACCCCTTGTCCCCCCAAGCACTCCTCCAGGCTCTGCCGCGCCAGCGCTGGGAGCCAACAGAGGCGATTCCCGGCGGGATTCCCGATGGGAACCGGGACCAACCGGCGCCGCCACCCCAGGGACGGGTCCTGCCAGTGCCGCCGCTGCCACGTCCGTGTTCGGTGGCTGCGGAACCGATGCCACCCCATGGCACGGGGCAAGGGGCAGCACCACAGCGAGCACAAGGACGCCTGCATGCAGCGAGCACTGGGGGGGTCCCCGTCACCCCACTGCAGCTCCCTGGTTCCCCCTTGTCGCAGCTCAGCCCTGGGACACCCCTGGGGTCCCTGTTTGCGATGGGTGACGGCTCAGCCGGGTCCCTGCTCGCCCCGGGGGGGGCTGCATCGCTTGAGGGTCCCCAACTTGCCCCAGGGTCCCCACTAACCCCTGGGGTCCCCACTTGCACCCAGTTCCTGCTCACCCCCATGGTCCACACTTACTTTGGGGTCCCCCTTGCCCCACGGAGCTACATCACTTGAGGGTCCCCACTTGCTGTAGGGACCCCGCTTGCTGTGGAGTCCGTCCTCACCCCAGGGTGCTGCATCACCCCCAAGTCCCCACTCGCTTTGGGGTCCCTGCTCACCCCAGGGTGCTCCATCACCCCCTAACCCCCACTCACTTTGGGGTCCCCCCTTGCTTCAGGTTGCTGCATCGCCCCCAAGTCCCATCTTACTGTGAGGTCCCCCCTTGCTTCTGGATGCTGGATCCCTTGAGGGTCCCCACTCGCTGTGGGGTTCCCCGTCACCCCCCAAGTCCCATTCACTGCGGGGTCCCCCTTACCCCTGGGTGCGGCATCACCCCAGGTCCCCACTTCCCTCCATCCACCACCCCCCCCACACACGGGGCATCCCCCTTCGTTTCCCCCCCCATTGAAGGCCCCCGCTCCGGGGCTGCCCCCGCTGCCGGTTCCCGTTCCCGATCCCGATCCCGATCCCGGGGTCTCACCTTGATCTTGTGGAGGTCGCGCTCGGGCTCGCGGAGCTGCACCCACACCGCCACCCCCCCCTTGCTGTAGGTGAGGCTCCAGCCGCGCTCGGACTCGCACAGCGCCCGGAACGCGCCGAAGTCGCGGTCGTCGGGGATCTGGACGCTATCGCGACCCGACATGGTCCGGTCCGCCCCGGTCCTGCTCCGGTCCCTCCGGTTCCCCCCCCCCCCCAACCTACGGCGGCGGCGGCGGCATCCCCGGTGCGCGGTGCGCGATGGGCAGGGGCGGGACCGGGAGCGCGGGGCGGCCCCGGGGCGGGGAGGGGAGGGACCGGGACCGGGACCGGGGAGGGGAGCGGCGGAACCGGACCACGGGGGGGGGAGCGGGGAAGGCACCGGGGCGCACGCACAGATGTGCGCAGGTGTCGCGCGGACCCCCGCAGTGCGCACACAAACACGCGTGTTCATACATGTACATGTCCTTCACGGGCATCATCACATGGGTGCGCTCACAGACACAGTGGCACATACGTGACTGCGCAGACACATGGGCTCATGCATACGGGTGTGCGCACAGGCGTGGGCACGGATGCGCATGTATGTGCATTCTTACATGCGTGCACAGAGGCATGCGTGTGCATGCACACACGTGCACTAATACAGGCATGCACACAGGTGATTCACAGATGTGTACGCGCATGTGTACTCACATGCGTGTACACAGTCATGTACATGCATGCACACACATGCATTGACATGCGCATGAATGTGCGCACGTTCAGGCATGCGTGTGCATGTACACATAAGGGCACTCATGCACACAGGCATGCTCACACCCCGGCATGTATGTACATGCACACACATGATTCACACACATACATGTGTACTCACACACATGCAGTCATGCACATGCATGCACACACATGTGCACTCATGCACGCAGGCACCTATGTGCATGTGCACACAGGATTCACACACATATATACATACATGTGCATTCAAACTCATATACATGCGCAGACACATGCATTTACATACATGAACTGACATGCAAACACATGGGTGCCCTCACACGCACACACATGTGCACGCACATGGGTGCCCTCACACGCACACACATGTGCACACACATGGGTGCCCTCACACGCACACATGTGCACACACATGGCTGCACTCACACACACATGCGCACACACATGGGTGCCCTCACACGCACACACATGTGCACACACATGGGTGCATGCACACGCACACACATGGGTGCCCTCACACGCACACATGTGCACACACATGGCTGCACTCACACACACACACGTGCACACACATGGGTGCATGCACACGCACACACATGGGTGCCCTCACACACACACACGTGCACACACATGTGTGCATGCACACGCACACACATGGGTGCCCTCACAGGTACACACGGAGCACCTGCACGTGTGCAAGCCCTGCATGGGTGAGCCGAGGCCTCAAGCTGAGCCTGCAGCGCTTGTGCACACGTGTGTGGGTGCACATGTGTGTGAGTTCACATGTGCACGTGTGCCGCTGCATTCACGTGCCCATGTGTGTGCATGTACATGTGGGAACAGATGTGAGTGCACCTCTGTGTGCAGCTGCTTGTGCCTGTACATGCATGTTCACGTGAGTGCATATGTATGTGCACGTATGTCTGTGAATCCTGTGTGCCCATGCATGTGCATGACTGTATGTTCACGTGTGACTGCATGTGTGTGTTCATGCGTGTGCGTGCCCCATGGGTGCACGCGTGTGAGTACATGTGTACACGCGTGTGCTCCCCCAAGCACACATACGTGTGTGGGAGTGAATATGTACGTGCACTCCTCTGCATGTGCATGTATGCAGGTGCAATCCTATGTGTGGGATTACGTGTGTGCATGTGCACACATGTGTATGAGCACATTCATGTATGTACACGTGTGTATGAGCACATGCGTATGTACACACGTGTGTATGAGCACATGTGTATGTACACACATGTGCATGTGTATGTACACGTGTGTATGAACACATGCGTGTGTACGAGCACATGCGTATGTACACGTGTGCATGTGTACATGTGTGTGTATGTACACATGTGCATGAGCACATGCGTGTGTATGTGCACACGTGTGTATAAGCACATGTGTATGTGCACACGTGTGCATGTGTACATGTCTGTGTAGGTACACATGTGCATGAGCACATGCGTATGTGCACACGTGTGTATGAGCACATGCGTATGTACACACATGTGTATGAGCACATGTGTATGAGCACATGCGTGTGTACACACATGTGCATGAACACATACGTGTGTATGTACACACGTGTGCATGTGTACATGTGTATGTACACATGTGTATGTGCACACGTGTACATGTGTGTTTACGTACACACGTTTATGAGCACATGCGTGTGTACACACGTGTGCATGTGTACATGTGTGTTTACGTACACACGTGTGTGAGCGCTGATCCTGCCCCAGCAGGCCCAGCCGGGTCTCGAACCCGTGGCTCCACCCCTCCCATTTCCCGGCATGCCCCGGGCGCGGCGCGGTGCCCCGGCGCCCCCTGGGTGTTGTAGTCCGCAGCGGCGCCGCTAACCCAGCGGAGGCCGCGGCGCGGGACTACAACTCCCAGCAGGCTTTGCGCAGCGGCCGCTCTGACTGCGCCGGCTTGCCGGCTGCCGCCATCTTGCCTCACCGGCTTCCATCGGCTCGGAGGGGGCTCGGGCGGCACCGGCAGCGCGCACCGGGACGATGCTGACCTCCCTCGCGGCCCGCCCGCCGCCACCGGGGCTGGCGCGGCTCCTGCGGGCGCGGCCCGGCCCCGGGGCTCCGCCGGCCGCGGTGCCTGAGGGGGCCGGGGGCGCCGGGCCGCGGCTGGGGGCGGGCTGGGCCGGCAGGGGGCGCCAGCGGTCCGCGCCACCGGGCCTGGGGGTGTCATGGCGGGGGCAGAGCCCCGGGGGGCGGCCCCTGTCCGTGGGGCCAGGCCCCAAGGGGTCCCCCTTAGCAGTGGGGCCAGGCCCCATGGGGACCCCCTTAGCAGTGGGGCCAGGCCCCAAGGGGACCCCCTTAGCAGTGGGGCCAGGCGCCAAGGGGACCCCCATGGGTGAGCAGCAGGTCCCGGGGCCGGCCCCCCCGCAGCCCCCCAGCACTGCCCGGCCCGGCCCGGTGCCCGCCGTGCCCCGTGGAGCGCCGCCGCCGTGTGCCCAGCACCCGCGGCCCCATGGAGGGGAGCCCGAGGGGCGGCGGAGCGGAGCCGTGCTGCCCGGCCTGGCTGCGGCCCTGGCCCTCTGCTACCTGCGGGACCGGCGGTCCAAGGGTGACTATTGCTGCTCGGCCCGGCGGGGACGGGGATGGGGACGGGGGGTGCCTCCTGGGCCATGGAGCCCGCCCCGGGGTGAGCTCTCGAGCGGAGCACGGGATATCGGTGCTGGAGGAGGGAAGGGATGGAGCTGCCGCCGTGAGGAGCCCGGTTTGGGTCTGGGCCTTGCTATGCGGCCTCAGGCCCGTGTCACCGCGCTGGGGCGGGGTGTTCTGGCACCGGAGGGACCGGAGGAGGGCACGGAGCTGCTGCGAGGGCTGGAGCAGCTCTGCCCCGGAGCCAGGCTGAGAGAGCTGGGCTGGGGCAGCCTGGAGAAGAGAAGGCTCCTGAAGGGGAGACCTGAGAGCAGCTCCAGTGCCTGAAGGGGCTGCAGGAAAGCTGGAGAGAGGCTTGGGACAAGGGGAATGGCTTGAACCTGCCCGAGGGGAGACTGAGCTGAGCTCTTAGGCAGAAGCTCTTCCCTGGGAGGGTGCTGAGGCGCTGGCACAGGGTGCCCAGAGAAGCTGTGGCTGCCCCATCCCTGGCAGTGTTCAAGGCCAGGTTGGACACAGGGGCTTGGAGCAAGCTGCTCTATGGAAGGGGTCCCTGCCCGTGGCAGGGGTTGGAGCTGGAGCAGGAAGCAGCCGAGGGCTGGGCCCCTGGGGGGATGTCCCCGCACCCCCATGCCCCAGCAGGGCTCTGCTGGTCCCACCTCTGGGTGCTGCCCTTACCCTCGGCAGCCAGGAGGTGTCATTGCGGGCCCATGGCAGCAGCTCCGTGGGGGTGAGGCTGTGGCTGCTGGGTTTGCCCTGTTCCTCCCGTTGGGAGTCACTTGGGCCCTTGCTGGAGCCTGCCCTGGCTCATCCCTGTGTGTCCCAGCAGGACCTTCCCCCTCTGCTCCAGCCATTTCCAGGCCCGTGCCGTGGCACCTTCAGAGGCAGAGAACGGCAGCACCCCCAGTGTAAGGGGAGGTGTCCCTGGGGATATGGGAGAGACCAGGAAGGAGCCGTTCACATCCCTGGGTCCATCGTGCTCCTGGGGGAGCTCTCCTGTTAGGATGCAGCGGGCAGGGGGCTGCTGTGTCTGCTGAGCACGGAATCATGGAACGGGTTGGGTTGAAGGGACCTTAAAGCTCCTCCATTGCCAGCCCCCTGCCACGGGCAGGGACCCCTTCCATAGAGCAGCTTGCTCCAAGCCCCTGTGTCCAACCTGGCCTTGAGCGCTGCCAGGGATGGGGCAGCCCCAGCTTCTCTGGGGGCTGTGGGGCTGGTCCCTGGGAACTCACTTCCCATTCTTTCTCCCTTTCCAGAAGATGCTCTGCTGGAAGCCGCCAGGTTCAACAACGTTCCGGAGGTCAGCAGGTGAGCAGGATTGGTGGGATGCTGCTGCTGCCCCGGGCTGGGAAGGCCCCCGAGCTCTGTCAGCACTTGCTGAGGGTGACCTCGTCCTTCGTGCCTGCCGTGGCTCACAGGTGGCAGTGTCCAAGCAGGTATCCCAAGGGATGGAGCAGTGGGAGCTGCTCCTGCAGCCCTTGGAGCACTCGGCTCTCCAGCTTGGATCCCTGTGGCCATGGCACAGGGTGCCCAGAGAAGCTGGGGCTGCCCCATCCCTGGCAGTGCTCAAGACCAGGTTGGACACAGGGTCTTGGAGCAAGCTGCTCCAGTGTGAGGTGTCCCTGCCTGTGGCTTTGGATGAGCTTTAAGCTCCCTTCATCCCAGCCCATCCCGTGACTCCCTCCCAGTCCTGCTCCATGGGGAGCTGCCTCCCACGCAGCACCCCTGTCCCTTTCCTGCTGCCTCTCCCTGCTGCATTCCTCTTCCCCACCAGCTTCCCGAGCCCAGGAACACCACAGCTGCTGCAGAGCTGCCACGGGAGGCACCAGTGCCCTTCCTTGAGGGTGCTTGGCTTTCCCACTGCCCGCGCTGGTGCCTGGCAGGGCAGGAGCCTGGCGCTGAGCTCGGTGCTGGGGCTGCACCCAGGAGCAGGCAGCGCCCCCCCCATTCCCAACCCATCCTCCCAAAGCTGCTGTCCCTGCTTCCAGCCCCCGTGCACAAAGGAGAGGGGAGGCTGCCCCGGTGGTGGTGTTCTGTGTGCTTTTAGGCTCAGCTCAGCTCTGTGCCGTGGTTTAAGCCCTGATGGGATACCACAGAGGCTGCAGGGCCGAGCTCTCGCATGCTCAGGCCCCGCAGCGGGATGGAGAGGCTCAGTGTGTGCTGTCAGCACCCGTGTCCTGAGGCCAGGCCAGCAGAGCCGAGCGCGGCCGGGCCGCTGCTCTCGTGCTTATCGATGCTGTTCACCTCTGCATCCCCTCCCCTCGCTGATGATGGGAAGCAGCCACCTCCTGGCTGTCACTGCCAGAGCCTGCTCCCGTGCTCTCCCCGTCTGCTGCTGGGCACTCCCTTGGCTTTCCTGCTGCAGGAGCTGGGCAGCTGGACTTCATCAAGGGCCTCGTCCAGCCGCCGCCTCCCCACGGCCCCTTTATGCCTTACAGTGAGGAGGAAATGGAAGCTTTTGGTCTGAGGGCAGGAGATGGACCCGTGGGAGAGGGTGCTGTGAGGTACCCAGACTTCCAGGCCATCAGTTAAGTCATAGATGGGTTTATCTGGGGAGGAAGAAGAGGGTAGAGAGAGGCTCCAGGGAGCAGAGGCTGTGCTGGAAGCAGGGAAGGGAAGAGCTTTGAGAACTGTGGCCCTCATCCCAAAGAGCTGTGGTCTCTCTCTTGGAAGAGATGAGGTCCCCTAAAGATCCCCCTGTGGAATCACCCCTGGGATGCCCATGGGAGCCTCATGGAGCTCAACCAGGCCAAGGGCAAGGTCCTGCCCTTGGGCTCGGGCAATCCCAGCACAAACACAGGCTGGGAGAGATGGGATGGAGCCTGAGGAGAAGGACTTGGGGGTTCCCATCCCTGGCTGTGCTCAAGGCCGGGTTGGACACAGGGGCTTGGAGCAAGCTGCTCTATGGAAGGGGTCCCTGCCCGTGGCAGGGGTTGGGACTGGAGGAGCTTTAAGGTCCCTTCATCCCAAACCAGTCTTGGATTCTATGAGCTTGTGTGACCATTGCCTTTGGAGCAAACCAGCTCTTCCCTTCAGACCCTCCCCACCATCAGCCTGTACAGATGGTAACACCGAATGAATGTCGACAGTTTAATTCCTCTCAACCTCAGTGATTCCACGTGTTTGGAAGCGAAGGAAGAAGCAGAGCCAGGGAGAACAACTGCCTCAATCCCCCTGTGTTCCTCTTAACAGTGATGCTCCGTGGTCCAGCCTGGCGCCTTACCAAGCACCCACCAAAGAGCAGGCTCAGAGCAGAGCTTCCTCCTGCCTGAGGGTGATGGAGCAGTGTTCTGAGCACTCAGGGCAGTGACTCATGGAAACACGGAGCCTGTGGCCCAGCTCCTGGCAGCCTCATTCCCAGCAGCAGGCACCAGCCCAGATCCGCCTGCTGATGGGATGTGGAGGTGCCCAGGAGCTCCCAGGGGATCCAGGCAGCCGTGGAGGGGGCAGGAAGCTCCACGTCAGCTCCTGCTGCTCTCTCTGAAGCTTCTCCCTCGCGTTGCAGGCACCAGAGGTGCGGTTCCACCTGACGGGAGGTCCTGATCCCAACAGGAGCATCAGGCTGCTCTTCCCAGCGAGGAGCAGCGTGATCTGGACCCTCAGAGCCCCCTGCTTCATTCCACTGGGAGATACCGTCTCCCATTGCTGGCACAGAGAGGTTTGCTCCCACTGCTGTGTTCACTCCCCACAGCGTTCCCGTTGGGATCAGTTGCAGGCATGCTGGTGTGAGCTGTGCTCCGGAGCACGTGATGCACACAATTCCACTCTGGAAGTGCCTCTGTCCCATGCACTGTGCCATGGGGTTGGCCTGCTCCTGGCACATCAGCCCTGGGGCTGTGGGAGAGGAGCTGAAGGGTCCCAGCCTGGGTGCGCTGCTCACTGGTGGTGACGCGGGCTGGGGAGCAAGGAGGCTCTTGTGGAAGGGGCTGATCCTTTCTGCTCTGAGCACACCTGAGGCAGCAGGGCATGGAGAGGCCCCCAGTGCAGTGTGAGCCATGCAGTTATGGAGTGCTTTGGGTTGGAGCTCATCCAGTTCAGCCTGGAGAAGAGAAGGCTCCTGAAGGGGAGCCCTTAGAGCAGCTCCAGTGCCTGAAGGGGCTGCAGGAAAGCTGGAGAGGGGCTTGGGACAAGGGATGTAGGGACAGGCCAAGGGGAATGGCTTGAACCTGCCCGAGGGGAGACTGAGCTGAGCTCTTAGGCAGAAGCTCTTCCCTGGGAGGGTGCTGAGGCGCTGGCACAGGGTGCCCAGAGAAGCTGTGGCTGCCCCATCCCTGGCAGTGTTCAAGGCCAGGTTGGACACGGGCTTGGAGCAAGCTGCTCTATGGAACAGGTCCCTGCCTGTGGCTTTAGATGAGCTTTAAGCTCCCTTCACCCCAACCCATTCCAGGATTCCGTGATGCCATTCTTTCAGCCTGTTTGGAAAAGCAAAGCCTTCTCCTAGAGCTGAGGCATCTCCAGGCTCTGGACGTGGGATGGAGTTTGGCATCTCCCCATGCCTGTGTCTCTGCGTCCCCATCACCTGGGTTCTCCCTTTCTGTGCTTCTCCCCCCTCAGACAGCCCCGCTCTCATCCAGGATCTGTTTCCTTCCTGCAACCTGGATTTCTGAGGGCTTCCCTTGGGCTCTGAGCATCCCCTTCCAGGCGCTTCTCCTTGGCCATCCCCTCTCCTCATGGCCTGTTGGTTCTGTGTGCTTTAGGGACACCTTGGGACCTAACACTGCTCCTCTGCTTGTCCCTTCCGTCCCTGCAGCAGCGCTTGTGGGCTCGTGTGTGTTCCCAGGGGTGACCACGGGTGCTTGAGGAGCAGTCGGGAGCCAGCACCCGCATCGGAGCCCTTGCAGCAGCTCCACGTTCTCCCTCTGCTCCTTCCCCTCTCCTTGTGCTTTCATGTCCGGAGCCGTCGTTGCCTTGGGATGGTTCCATCCTCCCGCTGGTGCAAAGGGCACATCCCGAGGGGTGTCCCCCCCCCTTTTCCCTTGCCCTCACCCGGAGCACCCATTGTTGGGGGGGGCTAAGTTCAAGTTTGCAGCCCCCGGTCCCGCAGCTGGCAGGAGGGAGGCGCTGAGCACAAAGTCAAACATGGCCCTGGGCCCCGTGTCAGCGAGGCGCTCAGCCAGAACCTGCCCACGGAGGGGGAACGGGGCCCATCTGCCAGCCCGGCCTGCCCCGGGATCAAAGGGCTCCCAGCGGGAGCAGGCCACAAAGACCTGGGTGCTCCGAGCAGGCGGTGATGCTCTGAGCTGGGTGCTGGGGGGGATGGCATCACCGGGTGCTGCCTGAGCTGGGGCCGCAGCGGGCCCCCAGGCGCCCTCAGTGGTAGGAAGCCATTGGGAAGAGCTCTTCCCGTGGGGGGCCCGTTGGACTTTCTGCCTGAAAACCCTAAACCAAGGGGTTCGGGGAGAAGCGGCTGAGCTTTGTGCCATCAAACCCGTGCAAAAGGGCTTTGGGGAAGCACAGCAGCTTTCTGGCCCCAGAGACCAGGTTGGGTGCCATGGTTTAGTGTGAGGTGTCCCTGCCCACGGCAGCAGGTTAGAACTGGGTGATCTTAAGGTCCTTTCCAACCCGAACCATTCTGTGATTCTATAACCCTAGAAAATAACTTTGCAGGGGGAGCAGGCGAGCTTTCTTGGGTAAAAACCTTTAAAAGAGGTGTTTTGGGGAGAGCCGGATGAGCTTTGTGCCCTGAACTCTAAAGTACAGTGTGTTCTGGAGAACCGGATGAGCTTTGTGCCCTGAACTCTAAAGTACAGTGTGTTCTGGAGAACCAGATGTGCTTTGTGCCCTGAACTCTAAAGTACAGTGTGTTCTGGAGAACCGGATGTGCTTTGTGCCCTGAACTCTAAAGTACAGTGTGTTGTGGAGAACCAGATGTGCTTTGTGGCCTGAACTCTAAAGTACAGTGTGTTCTGGAGAGCCGGATGAGCTTTGTGCCCTGAACTCTAAAGTACAGTGTGTTCTGGAGAGCCAGATGTGCTTTGTGCCCTGAACTCTAAAGTACAGTGTGTTCTGGAGAGCCGGATGAGCTTTGTGCCCTGAACTCTAAAGTACAGTGTGTTCTGGAGAGCCAGATGTGCTTTGTGCCCTGAACTCTAAAGTACAGTGTGTTCTGGAGAACCAGATGTGCTTTGTGCCCTGAACTCTACAGTGTGTTCTGGAGAACCAGATGTGCTTTGTGCCCTGAACTCTAAAGTACAGTGTGTTCTGGAGAGCCGGATGAGCTTTGTGCCCTGAACTCTAAAGTACAGTGTGTTCTGGAGAACCAGATGGGCTTTGTGCCCTGAACTCTAAAGTACAGTGTGTTCTGGAGAACCAGATGTGCTTTGTGCCCTGAACTCTACAGTGTGTTCTGGAGAACCAGATGTGCTTTGTGCCCTGAACTCTAAAGTACAGTGTGTTCTGGAGAGCCGGATGAGCTTTGTGCCCTGAACTCTAAAGTACAGTGTGTTCTGGAGAACCAGATGGGCTTTGTGCCCTGAACTCTAAAGTACAGTGTGTTCTGGAGAACCAGATGGGCTTTGTGCCCTGAACTCTAAAGTACAGTGTGTTCTGGAGAACCAGATGTGCTTTGTGCCCTGAACTCTACAGTGTGTTCTGGAGAACCAGATGTGCTTTGTGCCCTGAACTCTAAAGTACAGTGTGTTCTGGAGAGCCGGATGAGCTTTGTGCCCTGAACTCTAAAGTACAGTGTGTTCTGGAGAACCAGATGGGCTTTGTGCCCTGAACTCTAAAGTACAGTGTGTTCTGGAGAGCCGGATGAGCTTTGTGCCCTGAACTCTAAAGTACAGTGTGTTCTGGAGAACCAGATGTGCTTTGTGCCCTGAACTCTAAAGTACAGTGTGTTCTGGAGAACCAGATGTGCTTTGTGCCCTGAACTCTAAAGTACAGTGTGTTCTGGAGAGCCGGATGAGCTTTGTGCCCTGAACTCTACAGTGTGTTCTGGAGAACCAGATGGGCTTTGTGCCCTGAACTCTAAAGTACAGTGTGTTCTGGAGAGCCGGATGAGCTTTGTGCCCTGAACTCTAAAGTACAGTGTGTTCTGGAGAACCAGATGTGCTTTGTGCCCTGAACTCTAAAGTACAGTGTGTTCTGGAGAGCCGGATGAGCTTTGTGCCCTGAACTCTAAAGTACAGTGTGTTCTGGAGAACCAGATGGGCTTTGTGCCCTGAACTCTAAAGTACAGTGTGTTCTGGAGAGCCGGATGAGCTTTGTGCCCTGAACTCTAAAGTACAGTGTGTTCTGGAGAACCAGATGTGCTTTGTGCCCTGAACTCTAAAGTACAGTGTGTTCTGGAGAACCAGATGGGCTTTGTGCCCTGAACTCTAAAGTACAGTGTGTTCTGGAGAACCGGATGTGCTTTGTGCCCTGAACTCTAAAGTACAGTGTGTTCTGGAGAACCAGATGTGCTTTGTGCCCTGAACTCTAAAGTACAGTGTGTTCTGGAGAACCGGATGTGCTTTGTGCCCTGAACTCTAAAGTACAGTGTGTTCTGGAGAACCGGATGAGCTTTGTGCCCTGAACTCTAAAGTACAGTGTGTTCTGGAGAACCGGATGAGCTTTGTGCCCTGAACTCTAAAGTACAGTGTGTTCTGGAGAACCAGATGTGCTTTGTGCCCTGAACTCTAAAGTACAGTGTGTTCTGGAGAACCAGATGTGCTTTGTGCCCTGAACTCTAAAGTACAGTGTGTTCTGGAGAACCGGATGAGCTTTGTGCCCTGAACTCTAAAGTACAGTGTGTTCTGGAGAACCAGATGTGCTTTGTGCCCTGAACTCTAAAGTACAGTGTGTTCTGGAGAACCGGATGAGCTTTGTGCCCTAAAACCCTTTCAGGAAGGTGTTTTCTAGAGAAGTAAATGAACTTTCTGCTCTGAAACCCTTTAGAAGAGGTGTTTCCTAAAGAAGCAGGCCAGCTTTCTGCCCTCAGTCCCTAAAACCAGTGTTTTCTGGAAAAGCAGGTGGGCTTTTTCCCCTAAGCCTCTTTAAAAGAGGTGTTTTGTGGAGCAGCAGAGGAGCTGCAGCCCAAACCCCACTGCAACCAGAGCTGCAGACACCTGAGAGCCTCCTTCGGAGCCCAGAGCGGCTGCCCTGCGTTTGGTTGCAATGTGGCTGCACCCCAGGCACTGAGCAAGGGGTTATTCCATTGCATCCCAGCCTGCTCCTGCTGCCAAACCCGGCTGCTGGGATGTGAGCGTGGCTGTCACTTACCCACTGCCATAGCACTGAAGCAGGAGCAGGACCTGCGTGGTAACAGCGGGTTCACTTGTCCAGGGATGCTGTAGAGCTGCATCCTGCAGCGAGTTGAACACCGGCTGCAGCATCAGTGTGGGGATGCTGGTGATATGACACGGGTAACTCCTGCACTGGGCTGCGTCCTGCGGCCTTCCTGGTGCTTGTAACGATCTGGATTCCTCAATGGAAAGCTATGGGATGAATGGCAGGATCTGTAATTGAGTCCTGCAGCAGAACTCCAGCATCAGGGAATCACACACTCACAGAACGGTTTGGGCTGGAAGGGACCTTAAAGCTCAGCCAGTTCAGCCTGCAGAAGAGAAGGCTCCTGAAGGGGAGCCCTCAGAGCAGCTCCAGTGCCTAAAGGGGCTGCAGGAAAGCTGGAGAGGGGCTTGGGACAAGGGGGCAGGCGAAGGGGAATGGCTCAGGGGAGGTGTCCCCCGTCTCTTGCTGGGCTCACTCTGGTGCAGCTCCAGGTGTGGGGGAGCCGGGGCTGCCTCTTACCCCTTCAGTGGCTTCTTTCCCAGGCGAAGGAGCCCCTTTCCGGGCAGCACATGGTGCACAGATGGAGCCTGGTGTGGATTTCCCCCTGCAGCACCGGCCCTGGGCGCAGCAGCAGGTGATGGCTGTGACCTGTGGCCGTGGAGCCGAGGCGCTGCAACAGGAGCTGCTCTGTGCAGATAGCAATCTGCCATCACCCGGGCATCCAGCCGGATCCCACCCTCCCAGAGATGCCACGGTTTGGGGGTGCTCCTGGGCAGCAGAGCTCCGAGCATCTGCTTGCAGGTGGGAGAAGGAGGCAGCAGCAGGATGCATCCTGGTGGAGCCACGTCCAGCCTGCCTGGAGCTGGGGATGTGCAGATGGGTGTAAGGATCCTGCATGGAAGCCTCTTCTGCTGCCATGGAGGATCAAATTCCTCTGGAGCCAGGAGCTCCTGTTTCCCTGCCAAATAGTTCATTCTCCATACACTTTTAATTGTAACCCTGGTGAATAGAACATAAACCTTGTGGTGGTGCTGGAGATCATAGAGGGAGGTCAGAGGATGGTCTGGGATGAAGGGAGCTTAAAGCCCATCCAGCTCCAGTCCCCTCAGGGGGTCAGGAAGGGGTTAGGGAATGGATGCAAAGGTTGGGAATATGGAGCCAGGCTGAGAACATTGGGGCTGTTGAGCCTGGAGAATAGAAGCTGTGTGGAGACCTCAGAGCAGCTTCCAGTGTGTGAAGGGGGCTGCAAGGATGCTGGGGAGGGACTCTTCATCAGGGACTGCAGTGACAGGACAAGGGGTAACGGGTTCAAACTGAAACAGGGGAAGTTCAGGCTGGAGATAAGGCAGAAGCTCTTCCCTGGGAGGGTGCTGAGGCGCTGGCACAGGGTGCCCAGAGAAGCTGTGGCTGCCCCATCCCTGGCAGTGCTCAAGGCCAGGTTGGACACAGGGGCTTGGAGCAAGCTGCTCTATGGAAGGGGTCCCTGCCCGTGGCAGGGGTTGGAGCTGGAGGAGCTTTAGGCTCCCTTCAACCCAAAGCATTCCCTGATGATGTGATGATGAGGAGGGGTTGAATCCCCTTCCCACGTTGGTTTTCGCCGCCGCCCTGGAGCAGGTTCCTGATTGCACCCATGATCTCGGGCTGGTTTCTCTGTGTCCTCTCCTGACCGTGTCCCTCTTGCACCCAGGCTGCTGGTGGACGGCGCGGACGTGAACGCGAGGCACAGGCTGGGCTGGACGGCGCTCATGGTGGCAGCCATCAGCAGGAACTCCAGGTAGGTTCCACCTTACCTCAGCATCCCCATCACCTGCAGGCTGCTCCAGCTCTCCCTGGGTGAGCTCCGCAGGGAGCTTCGTGCAGCTGGGGCTGCTCTGGGATGCGCTCTTGGGCTGAACCTGGGGGAGCTCCTCACCGTGGGGCGCTCAGGTGGCTGCTGAGCAGGCAGCGCCGTTCCACAGCAGCATCCCCCAGCCTTGGGATGTCCGTGTGGAAGCTCCCATAGGAGCTGCCTCCGTGTCCCTCCCCTCCGTGCTCCTGGGGCTCATCCTGCCTGCTGCGTTCCCATGCTGGTGCCTCTGCGGGGCACTGGGCAACGCATTCAGCCTACAACTAAATTCAATTAGAGGCGGTTTTGTGTTTAGAGGGGCAGCAAACAAACCCGGCGGCGAAAGCCAAATCCAATTGTGGCCTTGCGGCCCCGACGGGGGCTGCGCTTTGATGTGCCACCCTCTCGGCGCTGCTTTACTTAGTCACAAGTTCATAAGCAAGAAGAAGCCCAAATGACTTGGGAAAACACGGGATTAAAGCGGCGCACAAAGGCGGGATATCCGCTCTCGGGCGATGCCGCTCCGATCCATGCGCCCAGTTCGTGTGTGGTGCGGGCTTTGATGGCTCCCGTGACAAGCCCAAAGTCCTGACCCCCTCGGGATGCTCCTTAAGGCGTGCACGGAGGAGGGGGCTCGGGGTTCTTGCTTTAACTTTGATGTCCCAGCAGCACCGGGCCCCGTTGTTTGCTCGCCCGCCGCGGGCCGGGCTCCGGAGCCTCCCCCCTCGGGCTCTGCACAATGCTCAGCACTGGGCTGTGACGGCTGCGGACCATTCCGAGCGAGCGGCGGAGCAGAACGGGCCTGAGGGAGGCAGGGAGAGGCTGCTGGGGGGTGATGAGGAGCTGAAGGCAGGCTCGGAGCGGGTACGGACGCTGCTGGGAGCACCGGGGCGCCAAGAGGCACAGCCGGGCTGGTCCCTTCCTGTGCATGGGCAGAGTGGGAGCGATGCGGGGTCTTAGTTGGGAAGAAAAAGCAGGTTTTGGTTGTGTTGGGCAAACGGGGTTGATTTTTCCCATGTTTTGGATGAAACCTGACTTGAATTGGGAACTAAAAGGGAAAATTTAAAAGTCACAGGATCATGGAATGGTTTGCAATGAAGGGAGCTCAAAGCCCCTCCATTCCCAACCCCTGCCACAGGCAGGGACCCCTTCCATAGAGCAGCTTGCTCCAAGCCCCTGGGTCCAACCTGGCCTTGAGCACTGCCAGGGATGGGGCAGCCACAGCTTCTCTGGGCACCCTGTGCCAGCACCTCAGCACCCTCCCAGGGAAGAGCTTCTGCCTAAGAGCTCAGCTCAGTCTCCCCTCGGGCAGGTTCGAGCCATTCCCCTTGGCCTGGCCCTACAGGCCCTTGTCCCAAGCCCCTCTCCAGCTTTCCTGCAGCCCCTTCAGGCACTGGAGCTGCTCTCAGGTCTCCCCTTCAGGAGCCTTCTCTTGTCCAGGCTGCCCCAGCCCAGCTCTCTCAGCCTGTCCAGGTCCCTGTGGATCCCAAACTGGATACCTGAAGCTTGGTAGGATGCAGTGGATATCCTGCTGTATCCAGTGATGTAGTTGGAGATTGGACACTTGATGGAGGCAGACCTCAATGCCAGGCTCACCCCTGGTGTAACAGCTCTGCTGATAGGTGGGTTTGTCCCTGCAAACCATTCCTAGCTTTGGGATGTCTCCAGTGGGGTCTTGCTGCTGGCTGGGGAACGCATTGAGCTGGAGCACACCCTATGGAGCATCCCTTAGCCCAGAAAGCAACCATATCCTGGGCTGCATCCAAAGGAGCGTGACCAGCAGGTCCAAGGAGGTGATCCTGCCCCTCTGCTCTGCTCTTGTGAGACCTCACCTGGAGCATTGTGTGCAGTTCTGGGGTTCTCAGCATAAAAAGGACATGGAACTGTTGGAACAAGTCCAGAGGAGGCCATGAGGATGATCAGGGGCTGGAGCAGCTCCTGTATGGAGCCAGGCTGAGAACATTGGGGCTGTTGAGCCTGGAGAAGAGAAGCTGTGTGGAGACCTCAGAGCAGCTTCCAGTGTGTGAAGGGGGCTACAAGGATGCTGGGGAGGGACTCTTCATTAGGGACTGCAGTGATAGGACAAGGGGTGATGGGTTCAAAGTGAAACAGGGGAAGTTTAGATTGGATCTAAGGAGGAAATTCTTTCCTGTGAGGGTGCTGAGGCACTGGAATGGGTTGCCCAGGGAGGTTGTCTCCAATGAGTGTTCCCAGTGTCTGCAGTGCCCCTGGAGGAGTCTGGGCCCTGGCCTTCAGCTCGCTGATGTTTGTCCATGTGCCCAGCTCTCACTCTCCCAATTAGGCAGCTCCAGTCCATATGTTTAATTCAATTGTGGAGGCCCTGCATTAACGGCTGCTGTCACTTGCCATCAGCTGCAGGATGAAGTCCCCTGTGCCCCGGGGCACTTGGGATCTGTCACTGCTTTTTACACTGAAACAAAGCTCATTCCCTTCCCCTTATCAAGTCCTGCACCCAAACACGGCGAGGCATTAACCACACCACCCCAGAGCGGGTTGGGTTGAAGGGACCTTAAAGCCCATCCAGCCCCAACCCCTGCCACGGGCAGGGACCCCTTCCATGGAGCAGCTTGCTCCAAGCCCCTGTGTCCAACCTGGCCTTGAACACTGCCAGGAATGGGGCAGCCACAGCTTCTCTGGGCACCCTGTGCCAGCGCCTCAGCACCCTCCCAGGGCAGAGCTTAGGGAGCAGCTCAGTGTGGATCCCTGGGACCTGTGCCTCCACCATGCCCGCCTCGGCGCGGTGCTTTGGAGGTGCTGTGAGCATGGTTTGTGTCAGCAGCAGCACTGCCTCGTGCATGGTGAGGGTCCAGTGGGTGTCCTGGCACTCCCGGTGAAGGGTGACCGGTGTGGAGCTGGTTTCTGTCTATGGGCAATGCCGTGGTAACTGGGGCAGTCCCAGCTCCTCTGTTGGGAGCACGCATCGGTGCCCTGTGGGCTTCCTCACCCCTTTCCGAGCTCAGCTGGAGGAACACCTGGATGCCTATAGGGACCATGGTGTTACCTGCCAGAGAGCTGAGGTGGGGAACGTGGTTTCCAGCTGGGAAGCAGGCTATCTCCATAGAGCCATGGGATCACTTGGGAGGAAGGGACCCAGGCTGGGTCTCTTCATTCCAACCCAGCATCCCAGCCCAGCGCCTCAGCACCCTCGCAGGGAAGAGCTTCTGCCTAAGAGCTCAGCTCAGTCTCCCCCCGGCTCACTGCAGTGACATTGCCAGCCCTCCCACTGCTCGGTCACTCTGTCTGGATCTGCTGCTGCCTTTCCTAAAGGCCAATTTGCTTCAATGTCCCATTACCTGCAAATTGCCGGGTGGGATCGATAGCGGTGGTGCAGGAGTGCCTGGGGGGACAGCAGGGCCCTGAGCAGCAGATGAGATTGAAGGGTGCTTGGAGACAGAGGCTGGCTGAGAGCCCTGAGTCCTCCCTGGGCCTAGGGCTGGATCACAGCCTGGAGCAGGGCTCCTGGAACAGAGCTGGGGTCTGTGCTTTCTAAACTTGAGCCTCCCTTGGTCCTGAGAGCTGCGGAATCATTCCAGATCCCTGGGCAGGAAAGTGGAGTGGAGCAGTTCTGACACCATCCATCATCGCTCTGAACCCTGCAATCCCAAGGGAAGGAGCCTCAGGGCTCACCTGCTCCAACCTCTCCAGGCACAGCCTGACCCACACTGGATGCCCAGCACCCTGTGCAGCCCCATCTTAACAGGGTCCAGCCCTGGGGAGTCACCACTGCCCTGGGGACATTATTCCAGTGGCTGCTTGTTCCCAGTGGGAATCTCCCAGCAGTAACTTGTGCCCATCACCCCTGGGCTCTCCCATGGGACTCCTTGTCCAAAGGGAGCCTCCATCTTCCCTGCAGCCCCCCTTTACCTCCTGGCACATGGATCAGGTCTCCCTGCGCCTTCTCTTCTCCAGCTGAGCAGTCCCAGCTCTCTCAGCCTTTCCTCACTGCTGCCCAGCCCTGGGAGCATCTTTGAGGCCCTTCTCTGGCCCCTCTCCAGCCCAGCCACAGCTTTGCTGTGCAGCAGGACCCAACCTGAGCCCATGTTCCAGGGGTGCCCTGAGCAGCGCCCAGCACAGTGGGACAAGGGCACCTTCATCCCTGTGGATAACGGCAACCTGTCGGGTTCTTTGTACCTTATTCAACCCAAGGCCCTTTGATTGCACGGATGCACTTGGGGACCGAGGGGAGAGGAGCTGCAGTGCCCTTGTAATGGGAGTTGACAGGCCAGAGCCTGCAGAGCCGTGTCCATCAGTGGCTGTCAGCCCGTGAGCCCTGTCACCCCTGATGGATGCTCCCCAGCCCCTCGCTGTCTGGTTGTCATGGGGAGGAATGAAGAGTTCAGGTGGCCTCGAGCTGCTTCCACAAGCGGTGAGAAACCTGATTCCTGATGAGTGCTTGGGCTGGGAATGGAGGTGGGAGAGTGCAGCCCAAAGAGCCCGGCCTGCTGCAGCCTGGTGGGGCTGGAGCTGAAGAGCTCCAGGAGCATCCAGTGCCACCATTCCCAGCACTGCCCCATGGCACTGAGGCCTTGGCTCCATGGGGTGTGACCACTCGCAGGGAGGGTGCCTCCAGCCCTGCCCTGTAGGAAACAGTGTGCTGTGAGCTCTGGGTGGGGAGGGTAGATGTCCTTTGGCAGCTCTGGGTGCTGCTGGCTGCAGAGGATCGGGATGTCCCGGGAATGATTGTGTTTGAATTGCCTGCAGCCCACAGGGGGGATTTGCCTGAACTCCCTGCAGCCCTCAAAGGCACAACCCCATGGATGAATGCCCTTGGGGTTGATTGTGAGGGGAGACTGAGCTGAGCTCTGAGGCAGAAGCTCTTCCCTGGGAGGGTGCTGAGACGCTGGCACAGGGTGCCCAGAGAAGCTGTGGCTGCCCCATCCCTGGCAGTGCTCAAGGCCAGGTTGGACACAGGGGCTTGGAGCAAGCTGCTCTATGGAAGGGGTCCCTGCCCATGGCAGGGGTTGGGACTGGATCAGCTTTAAGGTCCCTTCATCCCACCCCATTTGGGATTCTGTGTAGAAGGCCAAATGCTCTAAACTGGAGGGTGGAAACCTGGGGAGCAAATAGGTCCCTTCCAGCCCCTGCCTCTGGTTGTGCTTCATCCTGAAGTCCTATTGAAGTCCTATAGCCTTGGTGGGATGGCTCCTTTCCTTAGGTGCTGAGCTGGTGGTGTCCCAGAAGCAGCAGGATGTGGCTTTGCTTCCCTTAGCCTGAAGAGCATTGCAAGCATCTTCCATCCTGCAGGCCCAGGGATGTGCTTGGAGCCACGATCCTGCTCCAGCTGTGCTTTTCCTGCCCTGGGGACAGCTTCCACTGCTGATCCACTCCTGTGGGATGAGAACGGATTCCCATGGTGGGCTGGGGATGCTATTCCCACCAAGGGCACGCGCTGGGCAGGTCTTGGTGAGGGCTGTGAGCCCTCCAGTGCCTGCCCCACGTCTGATGGCTTTCAGGATGTGCTGCTCTGGTGGCATTGCAGTGTTCAGTCGTGGTTCCTGGTTCCTCTTCCCTAGCTGGGAATGGCTGAGGCGGGATGGCTGAGCTCTGCCTGCCTGCTCCTGCTCTACTCCTCCTTTCTGTCTCATTCCCAACAGCGTGGTGAAGATCCTGCTGGCAGCCAATGCAGATCCAAACCTTGGAGATGACTTCAGCAGCGTCTATGAGACTGCCAAGGAGAAAGGCCTCCACTCTTTGGAAGGTAACGTGGGATGGGCGCAGCCACCTGTGTTTGCTTCCCAGCTCCCCGAGTTCCTGGCTTTAAAGTGGGAATTTGACCTGGATTGGGTGGGTTTAGAGCTTCAGCTTCAGTTTAGAGCGGAGGACCTGATGGCACAGGGGTGAGTGTATGAAGGGGAAAGGAAACATGGTGTAGGTGTGTACGAGAAGCACTCCTTCAGCATCCTGGAGATAACCTGCTTCCCTGTAGCCAGCGCATCCCATGGGGTTGTGGATAGGGATCATCCCATCGACCGCATGCAGCCACTTGCTGGAGGAGGCTCCAGGGCAGGTATCCCCACCAAGCCTGGCTCCAGCTCTTATAAACTGATAGTGACTCCAGTCCTGCCCAGTTGGGCTGTAGCTGGGTGGTTACCTGGGTGCAGTCAGTGCTGCTGGCTTGGGCAGGCATCGGTGGTGCCTTCCAGCGCTGGGAGTGTTTCCGTGAGGACAGGGAAGTTCCCTGCAGTGACATTTCACCTCAGCAGCATTTCTCCTGGCTGACGGCTCCATTCCAGCCTCAGCCCAACGTTATCCCGTTGCTGGGGTGGTGATGCACACCTGGAGCCATGGAAGGGTTTGGGTTGAAGAGACCTCTAAAGGCCTGCGAGTGGCAGGGACACCTTGCACCAGAGCAGCTTGCTCGGAGCCCTGCTCTTTTCTTCAGGGCAGTTGAGATTTGCCAGGCTTTTCCCCCTTTCCAGGATGATGAATGGTCTTACATTTCCTGGGCTCCTGGGTATTGATGGAATCTGGGGGGGAATGTCTGGAAAAGCAGCAGCTGTGTCCTGCAGGGATGCTGCTGGCGCCCAGGCTCCCTGCTCCTGGGCTGGCAGGGACCCAGGCAGGACTCACTGGCTTTAACCTGCCCGAGGGGAGACTGAGCTGAGCTCTTAGGCAGAAGCTCTTCCCTGATTCTGTGATGGTGCCTCTGCAAGCCACAGGGAGCTACTGGACAACCTGGGGGGCTTCAGAGTCCGAGGCAGGAGGTCAGCACACAGAGATGTGCTCACTGCGGAGGCAGTGGAGATGGGAGCACGAGGCCCAGCAGTGGCTGAGCAATGTTCAGATGGGTCCTGGGTGGGAGAAGGCAAACACCTGAGTGGGGTCAAGTCATAGAATCATCAGGGAATCCTGGAATGGGTTGGGATGAAGGGAGCTTAAAGCTCCTCCAGCTCCACCCCCTGCCACGGGCAGGGACCCCTTCCATAGAGCAGCTTGCTCCAAGCCCCTGTGTCCAACCTGGCCTTGAACACTGCCAGGGATGGGGCAGCCACAGCTTCTCTGGGCACCCTGTGCCAGCGCCTCAGCACCCTCACAGTGACCACACGGTGACATTCCCCATTGGCATCTCCATGCAGAGCTCTGGAACCTCCAATGGAGGTGCCGTGTCTGAAGCCTCTCCCACAGCTCAGGGTGAGTTTGGAGGATGAATCCCTTGGGACCGCTTGGCCAGGGTGGTGTTTGCTCTGTAGGAGCTCAGGGCTCTCATCCCTCCCCGTGAGCCATCTGATGTGCTCCACGTGGGGATGGACCCCGCATCCATCACCTCCGTGCGGCCCATCCGAGATGCATGAAGCGGCGTTAAAGCCCGAACAATGGAGTGCCAATCCATAACGGGCACAGCCTTTATTTAAGACCAGGGATATCCACCCATAAAGTGAATTGTTTCTGCCTTCCTCCCTCTCTCAGCGTTATATATTTGGGGCTGAAGGAAAGATGAGGCCGCTCAGGCGGGCGCTGCATTAATTCTCGCCTTGACATCTTTTATTAAAAAGAATAAATTCAGTTGCATCTTTAAGGAGCCCACACCCAGCCCTGGTGCTGGGCTCCCTTCCCTCGCTTTTCCCCCTGCTTTTCTGCCTCTCTTCCCCTATTTACATATGTGCTGGATAAATATTTTCCCTTCCGAAGCTCTCCCCAAATATATTAGAGACATTTATATGGCTGGCAGGAAGGGAGGTTGCCAGGCTCGGGGTGATGGATGGCGCCGGAGCCTCCCCCTGACGCCTTATTGAGTTGCTGATGATTATCTCCCTGCCAGACATTTTTTACAGCTGAGGCTGGGCTGTCACCGGGACCATGGGGGGAAACGAACCCCGCAATAATAACGCTTTAATCTCTTTACCGCACTGCTCCCTAGTAGCTGAGATTCATCTTCCCTGACGCACGGAGTTCATTATCCTGCTCCTCCCTGGGTAGGAAATGACGACAAATAAATAAATAGACATCCTTCCCCCCCCCCAGCTCCATCTATCCATCCATCCGTGCTGGGGGAGCACAGGCAGGAAAGGGAAGGAGCCAGGGAATTCATTCATCGTGCGGGGCTGGGCAGCAGCAGGTACCCTGGCAGCGGGGTTCTCTTCTGAACGTTGTGCAGCCCATGAGCTCAGAGCCAGAGCCCCCCCCCCATGCGCTGGGTGAACCCCCAGAGTGTGAGCAGCAGCTCAGGGAGGGGATCCTGCCCCTCTGCTGCGGGAAGGGGAGACCTGAGAGCAGCTCCAGTGCCTGAAGGGGCTGCAGGAAAGCTGGAGAGGGGCTTGGGACAAGGGATGTAGGGACAGGCCAAGGGGAATGGCTTTAACCTGCCTGAGGGGAGACTGAGCTGAGCTCTTAGGCAGAAGCTCTTCCCTGGGAGGGTGCTGAGGCGCTGGCACAGGGTGCCCAGAGAAGCTGTGGCTGCCCCATCCCTGGCAGTGCTCAAGGCCAGGTTGGACACAGGGGCTTGGAGCAAGCTGCTCTATGGAAGGGGTCCCTGCCCGGGGCAGGGGCTGGAGCTGGAGGGGCTTTAAGGTCCCTTCATCCCAACCCATTCCATGGCTCCATGAAAAGGGGACAAACAAAGTAGTCTCCTTAATAACTTGTGTTGGATCCCAACGTGATGCTGAAGGTGGGAGAGGCTGTGGTTGGGGCAGTGCTCTCCCACCACCTCCTCCCCTGCCTGGCTCTGTGAAGGCCCCCCTGGCTTGAGGGAACCCATCCTGCCTGCACCTCTGCTGCTGCTGCTCAGCGGGCTGGGGACAAAAGCCTCCAGTGAAACCCAATGGGGTCCTGATGGGCCGCAGCGACTCCCTTTGGGTGCTGCTGAGCCTTCACCCCGCCGTGCTGAGCTTCCTCTGCCCTCCCCACAGTGCTCGTGACGCGGGAGGACGACTTCAGCAACCGCCTCAACATCAGGGCCAACTTCAGGGGCTGCACGGCCCTGCACTACGCCGTGCTGGCCGACGACCGCCCCACGGTCACGCTGCTGCTGGAGGCAGGTGAGTGCCAGCTCCGGGCCCCTCAGAGCTGGGACAAGCCCCCGCTCGCTCCCTGGCAGGCTGAGCTGTGCTTTACCCCTTGCTTTATTCCCTTCGTGGTTCCTCTGTTCCCGTTTCCCCCCCAGTGAGTTTCCCTTTGTCCCTGCGGACGCATCCCCCTGGTCTAGCTGCATCTCTGCCGGTTCCCTTCCGCAGTGTGGGCTCTGCTCATCTGTCACCTCCTGTATGGACATCGTGGCTGGGAATCAGAGCTCCACGATGCCAGGGGTGGATCTGCTCTGGCCAAGGCGCCCCGTGGGTGCTGGTCCCCGTGAGCCGGTTGAGGCTCCGGTGCTCTTGGTGCCTTGGATGCACAGCTCTGGGGAGAGCTGGTGCAAATGAGGCGGTGCAGTCGTTGCTCCTCGCAGCTGTGTCCCAGACCCTCCTCATGGCTCCAGATCACTGGCAATGGATAAGGTCCCTCCCAACCCAAACCATTCCATGATTCCCATGTACTCAGCCCCCTCCCAGGGAAGAGCTTCTGCCTAAGAGCTCAGCTCAGTCTCCCCTCGGGCAGGTTCAAGCCATTCCCCTTGGCCTGGCCCTACATCCCTTGTCCCAAGCCCCTCTCCAGGTTCCCTGCAGCCCCTTCAGGCACTGGAGCTGCTCTCAGGTCTCCCCTTCCTTCAGCAGAGGGGCAGGATCCCCTCCCTGAGCTGCTGCTCACGCTCTGGGGGTGCACCCAGCCCATGGGTGGGTTCTAGCTCTGAGCACTCCCTGTGGGTCCTGTTCTTACAGCATTTATCATCTTCCAGCATCCCTTGGGTTGGAAGAGGCTTGAGGAGGTCTCTGTGTCCAACCTCCTGCTCAGGGCAGGGTCAGAGCTGAGGCCAAACCAGGTTGCTCAGGGCTTAAGCAGCAGGGGCTGGAGGGTGGCTCAGGATGGTCCCTGGTGGCTCAGGATGGTCCCTGGTGGCTCCGGGTGGTCCCTGGTGGCTCAGGAAGGTCCCTGGTGGCTCTGGGTGGTCCCTGGTGGCTCCGGGTGGTCCCTGGTGGCTCAGGAAGGTCCCTGGTGGCTCAGGATGGTTCCTGGTGGCTCTGGGTGGTCCCTGGTGGCTCAGGATGGTTCCTGGTGGCTCCGGGTGGTCCCTGGTGGCTCCGGATGGTCCCTGGTGGCTCAGGAAGGTCCCTGGTGGCTCAGGATGGTTCCTGGTGGCTCAGGAAGGTCCCTGGTGGCTCCGGGTGGTCCCTGGTGGCTCAGGAAGGTCCCTGGTGGCTCAGGATGGTCCCTGGTGGCTCAGGATGGTCCCTGGTGGCTCAGGAAGGTCCCTGGTGGCTCAGGATGGTCCCTGGTGGCTCAGGATGGTCCCTGGTGGCTCAGGAAGGTCCCTGGTGGCTCAGGATGGTTCCTGGTGGCTCCGGGTGGTCCCTGGTGGCTCAGGATGGTCCCTGGTGGCTCCGAATGGTCCCTGGTGGCTCAGGATGGTCCCTGGTGGCTCAGGAAGGTCCCTGGTGGCTCCGGATGGTCCCTGGTGGCTCCGGGTGGTCCCTGGTGGCTCCGGGTGGTCCCTGGTGGCTCAGGATGGTTCCTGGTGGCTCAGGATGGTCCCTGGTGGCTCAGGATGGTTCCTGGTGGCTCAGGATGGTCCCTGGTGACTCCGGGTGGTCCCTGGTGGCTCAGGATGGTCCCTGGTGGCTCAGGATGGTTCCTGGTGGCTCAGGATGGTCCCTGGTGGCTCCAGGTGGTCCCTGGTGGCTCAGGATGGTCCCTGGTGGCTCAGGATGGTTCCTGGTGGCTCCGGATGGTCCCTGGTGGCTCTGGGTGGTCCCTGGTGGCTCCGAATGGTCCCTGGTGGCTCAGGATGGTTCCTGGTGGCTCCGGGTGGTCCCTGGTGGCTGCGGGCAGCCTGCAGCGGCACTGGGCTGCCTGTGAGCCAAACCCCACCAGCAGTGGAGGAGCAGAGGGAGCAGGTCTGAGCTGCCAGGGATGCGCTGCCATGACAACAGCTCCTTCTCCTGCTGCTCCTCAGCACCGTGACCTTGGTGGCTGCGCTTTGCTCTTGGCCAGGAGCAGGCTCTGCTCAATGCGGGTGCTGTTCCACCGCCTGCCCATGGTGCCCCTTGTTCTGCAGAGCCGGGGCAGGGCAGCTCCCTGCACCCCGTGTCCCCGTGTCCCTGTCCCTGTGTCCCTGCACCCCGTGTCCCTGTCCCTGTGTCCCTCTTGCTGCAGGAGCTCCTTCAGGGGAGCAGGAAGCAGTGACCTGGGTCTGCTTTGACACCCACCAGCAGCCTCCTGCCCCATGCAGCGTGCAGCATGGGCCTGCATGGAGAGACCCATGGAATCATGGGATGGGTTGGGATGAAGGGAACTTAAAGCTTCTCCAGCTCCAACCCCTGCCACAGGCAGGGACCCCTTCCATAGAGCAGCTTGCTCCAAGCCCCTGTGTCCAACCTGGCCTTGAGCACTGCCAGGGATGGGGCAGCCACAGCTTCTCTGGGCACCCTGTGCCAGCGCCTCAGCACCCTCCCAGGGAAGAGCTTCTGCCTAAGAGCTCAGCTCAGTCTCCCCCCGGGCAGGTTCAAGCCATTCCCCTTGGCCTGTCCCTACATCCCTTGTCCCAAGCCCCTCTCCAGCTTTCCTGCAGCCCCTTCAGGCACTGGAGCTGCTCTCAGGTCTCCCCTTCAGGAGCCTTCTCTTGTCCAGGCTGCCCCAGCCCAGCTCTCTCAGCCTGGCTCCAGGGCAGAGCTGCTCCAGCCCTCGCAGCAGCTCCATGGCCTCTGGACTACAATGGATCCTGCAAGGATTCCAGGCTGATCTTTCACACTGAGGTGGAGACATGGGTGGAATTCCCAGCCCCTGAGCACTGGGACACGCTCCTGGTTTTGCAGGATGATGATTTCCACTTGGAAACACATCCCTAGGGTACCCCCTGTGCTTTATGGGCAGAGGAATTTCCTTCTGCTGTGTGAAGGGGAGACCTTGGAGCAGCTCCCAGTGCCTAAAGGGGCTACAGGAAACCTGGAGAGGGGCTTCTACCACAGTGTGTAGGGATGGCGCAAGGAATAATGGCTTCGGACTGGAGAGGGGGCAGTTAGATGGGATGAGGAGCAGGATGGTGCTGATTCACTGCCCCCTCTCCGTGCTGTGGCCCCAGTCCCCGCTGCGACGTGGGTCACAATCGCTGCCTTGTGCTCAGCCCTGCTTTCCCTGACATCCAAGTGAGTTCCCGGGAGCTGAGACACTTTGGCAGGGACAAAGAGCTCCCTGTGAGCCCAGCACCAGGGCACCACGGGCTCAGCACCAGCGCTGGCACGCGCACACTGCCCTCTCTGTTGGGTCCGTCCCCTGGAGTGCCCGTGCAGCTGGGGGAATGAGCTGCAGCTCCGGCGCTGATGGAGTCCCTGCAGGGAGAGGCTCCAGGGAACTTCCCTGCCGGGATGGGGGTCACAGAGCATCCCGTACCACCTCGGTGCTTTCCATCCCTTCCCTTCCCTTCCCAGGCTGCTGCCCACTCCCGTTGGATGGCCCGCCTGTGCCAGTCACATCCCAGTGACAGGGACTGTTCCCTCTTCCCACTCCTGTGGGATAGCAAAGGCAGATCCATGTGTCCATGCTGGGGTAGTGTGCTCCTATGGGATAACAAAGCTTGGATCCCTGTGTCCGTGTTGGGGTGATGTGCTCCTATGGGATAACAAAGCTGGATCCATGTGTCCATGCTGGGGTAGTGTGCTCCTATGGGATAACAAAGCTGGATCCGTGTGTCCATGCTGGGGTGATGTGCTCCTATGGGATAACAAAGCTGGATCCGTGTGTCCATGCTGGGGTGATGTGCTCCTATGGGATAACAAAGCTGGATCCGTGTGTCCATGCTGGGGTGATGTGCTCCTATGGGATAACAAAGCTGGATCCCTGTGTCCGTGTTGGGGTGATGTGCTCCTATGGGATAACAAAGCTGGATCCGTGTGTCCGTGTTGGGGTGATGTGCTCCTATGGGATAACAAAGCTGGATCCATGTGTCCGTGTTGGGGTGATGTGCTCCTATGGGATAACAAATCCAGATCCGTGTGTCCATGCTGGGGTAATGTGCTCCTATGGGATAACAAAGCTGGATCCGTGTGTCCATGCTGGGGTGATGTGCTCCTATGGGATAACAAAGCTGGATCCGTGTGTCCGTGTTGGGGTGATGTGCTCCTATGGGATAACAAAGCTGGATCCGTGTGTCCATGCTGGGGTGATGTGCTCCTATGGGATAACAAAGCCGGATCCGTGTGTCCATGCTGGGGTGATGTGCTCCTATGGGATAACAAAGCTGGATCCGTGTGTCCATGCTGGGGTAATGTGCTCCTATGGGATAACAAAGCTGGATCCGTGTGTCCATGCTGGGGTGATGTGCTCCTATGGGATAACAAAGCTGGATCCGTGTGTCCATGCTGGGGTAGTGTGCTCCTATGGGATAACAAAGCCGGATCCGTGTGTCCATGCTGGGGTGATGTGCTCCTATGGGATAACAAAGCCGGATCCGTGTGTCCATGCTGGGGTGATGTGCTCCTATGGGATAACAAAGCTGGATCCGTGTGTCCATGCTGGGGTGATGTGCTCCTATGGGATAACAAAGCCGGATCCGTGTGTCCATGCTGGGGTGATGTGCTCCTGTGGGATAACAAAGCTGGATCCGTGTGTCCATGCTGGGGTGATGTGCTCCTATGGGATAACAAAGCCGGATCCGTGTGTCCGTGCTGGGGTGATGTGCTCCTGTGGGATAACAAAGCCGGATCCCTGTGCCAGGACAATGAGTGCTGAATCCAGGGCTGCAGGTCCGGAGGAGGAGGTCGAACACCTCCGCCCATGGCCCTGCCCGGGGCCCTTTGTGCGCACAATGTCCCCTGAGCGCCGCGGGATGCTCCGGTGGCTGACATGGAACGGGCTCCCCACGCTCCCTCCTTTACCCGTCCCTCCACCTGCCTTTTACCAAGCGTCCCCTTTCCTCTGCCCTTACACTTCCTCTGCTCCGTGCCGTGCCCTCGGGGCCGCAGCCATTAACGCTGCTCCGGCCACCCCCCCCCATCCTGCAGCGCTGGGGGTTTCCTATGGGACCCCCCCCCCTTCACCCCATAGCCCTGGGCCTTTGTGGCCATTCAGGGCCTGGCTTGACCCCTGCGGGACCTTGTGGCCTGTGGCCAGCATGTGTGTGCCCAGCAGAGCTTGTCCGCCCGCGCTGGTGGCGGGGCCGGTTCACAGCCCCTGACCTGGGCTGACACCGTGGGCGCTGGGGGGATCCTGCAGCCGTGGGGCTGCCCCGGTTGCTGCCGGGGCAGGATCGATGCGCAGGGCTTTGTGTGGGGCGCGGGGAGGGCGGCAGCAGGTTCCCCACGGGAGAATCCGCGGTGGAAAGGGGGCTTTCATTATCCCGGTGTTTGAATGCGCTGCATAAGGACGGGAGACGGAGAGGAGCTCTGAGGCAGAAGCTCTTCCCTGGGAGGGTGCTGAGGCGCTGGCACAGGGTGCCCAGAGAAGCTGTGGCTGCCCCATCCCTGGCAGTGCTCAAGGCCAGGTTGGACACAGGGGCTTGGAGCAAGCTGCTCTATGGAAGGGGTCCCTGCCCGTGCCTTTAGATGAGCTTTGAGGTCCCTCCCATCCCAACCCATCCCATGGCTCTGTGAGCTTTGGGATGCTCAAGCCCACGTGCCTCGTCCCTCCTGTAGAACGTGAGCACAGTGCTCGCGGCTCCAGTTAGAGGCAGGGAAGCAGCAAAGAGCAGACATCTGTGGGCACGTTTTAGCTGCAGCTGCAGGAGCACAACGTCTGGATTCCCTTTGCCAGGAAATTCGGCGCATCCATTTGTTCCCCTCCCTGCTCCTGGGTAACTGCCGATGCTGTGGGGAGGGTGGGGGGGGGTAACACCACACGGGGTGATGTTTGCATCAGCAAGCGCTGGTGGGAGGCTCTGGAATAACCAGGTTGGAATTGCAGCGGGGTTTGGGTCCTGCATCCCGCATGGAACAGGGCCCAGGTCGTAGATGGGCCGCTGGAAGTGTTCCCACGTGAGCTGGGTCCCGTCAGAACCCGATTTATGGATCCTGGAAGCTCCCTTGGCAGCTTTCCCAGCTCCCCTTGATCTCTGCTGGCTGTGCCTTGCCCCAGGCAGAGCTGCTGGGGCAGGTCCTGCAGTGCCAGCCCGTGGGGCAGAGCAGCAGGAACCAGGGCACCCCCACAGCAAAGGGGGTGCTCAGTAAACCCATCGCCCCTGTGCAGCAGTCACTGCAGGGTGGATGCTGGCTTTCCAAGGGAGAAGTGGAGCAGGTTTACACCTTCAGACCCCGGTGCCATGCCCGTGGTGCCACCTTGGCTTGGAGCCTTAGAGCTTAGGGGCATCCAGGAAGCTCTGGGAGGAGCCGGGTTGGGGGGTTCCAGTCCCTGATGCTGTTGTTGGGGTTCCCCCTCGTGGTGTTGTGCCCCTGTGGTCCCAGAGAGGGTCTGTGGGAGATGGGGGCTGCAGGAGAGCTGGAGAGGGGCTTTGGGAAGGGCCTGGAGGGCCAGGCCAAGGGGAATGGCTTGAACCTGCCCGCGGGGAGACTGAGCTGAGCTCTGAGGCGGAAGCTCCGTGATCCCATCAAAGGCTCGGGCTGTTCGGGAGCTGCATTTGGGGCTCAGAACCCCTCTGTTCTTTGCCTTCCCTTTCAAACCAAGCGGCCCTCCCAGGGCCTGTCAGTGGTGCTTCACTGCAGCGCGGGTGCAGGCTGGTTTGTGGCTCCTGATGGCTGTGACCTGAGAAAGGAAACTGAAGCCTCATCATCTCCCTGCATCCGCACGTGTGGAGCTGCTCCACTCCTGTCCCTGTGGAGCTCGGGACCCACAGAGCCTGCCCAGAGGGATGCGTTCCCTCCCTCCCCAAGGGGAAGCGGTTCTCAGCACTCCCAGGTGGACACAGCTCCACTTGTACTTGCTGCTCCCATCCCACCCCACTGGGGTGTGGGGTGCTGCGGGCTCGGATTGGATCCCGCATCCCAGTGTCCCAGGGTTTCATCCCTGGTGTGGCAGGGCTGGAGGGTCAATAGCCAGGCACGGAGCATATTGAGCCATGGAGCTCACGGGCTCTATTGAGCTGTTTAATCATCTTTGGCACAAGGTACAGAGCAGCTGAAGGGATCAATAGGGAATTTATCACACTCCCATATAAATGTGAGCATGGAGAGGCAGAGCGGGGAGGGGGGTCAGGTACAGCAGCCAGGGAGGGATGTGTGACAGCAGGAGACAGACCTGGAGCAAGCATCCATGGGGCAGTGGCCATGAGCGTGACTCCCCAGAAACACCATCCCCAACGCTGCTTGGAATCCTGGAATGGGTTGGGATGAAGGGACCTTAAAGCTCCTCCAGCTCCAGCCCCTGCCACGGGCAGGGACCCCTTCCATAGAGCAGCTTGCTCCAAGCCCCTGTGTCCAACCTGGCCTTGGACACTGCCAGGGATACTCAGCTTGGATGCTGTTACAGTGCAATGGACCCTCCACACCCGCAGAGCTCAGGGCATGGTCGCCCCATGGCCAAGCTGCTCCTGCCCCATGGATTCCAGTCCAAATGAGCACCCACCTTCCCCCTGCCTGGAGCTGAAAGAGAGCAGCGGGGTCACCTGTATCCCATGGGAAGGGCAGGGAAGGGTTTGTCCCCTCTGTGGTAGTGATGCCAAGCAGCAGCTCCGTGCTCCTTCCCTCTCGTGGTGTTGCGCCTCTGGGCACCTTTATGGTCACAGGGGGGCTTCTGCTCACACAGCTGCAGTTCTGCAGCGCAGTGGGGCTGCAGGAAAGCTGGAGAGGGGCTTGGGACAAGGGATGTAGGGCCAGGCCAAGGGGAATGGCTTGAACCTGCCCGAGGGGAGGCTGAGCTGAGCTCTTAGGCAGAAGCTCTTCCCTGGGAGGGTGCTGAGGCACTGGCACAGGGTGCCCAGAGAAGCTGTGGCTGCCCCATCCCTGGCAGTGTTCAAGGCCAGGGAATGGCCGCAGGATCAGTGCCTGCTTCCCTCTTTGTGTTGCGTGTTAAAAGCTGCTTGGGAATGATGCCTCTCATTGATTCACAAGCAGGTTTGTGCTCCTGGGTAGGGGGTGAGTTGCTAATTCCATCCCCCGAGGCTCAGGAGGACAGGAGTCCTCTTGGATTACCTTAACCAGGCGTGGGGAGCAATAAGAATGTCGGTCCTTGTCAAAGCTGATGGCTGGTGGCAGCGGTGACATCCGCAGCAGGCAGTGGGGCGGATGGCTCCTGGTGAATCCTGGGCTGAGCTGGGGTTGGACCATGGAGAGTGTCAGACAGTGGAAGGGGTCCCTGGCCACGGCAGGGGTTGGAGCTGGAGGAGCTTTAAGGTCCCTTCATCCCAAACCGTTCCAGGATTCCATGACAGGAGTGGAATCATGGAACATCTTGGGCTACGTGCCCGCAGCCCAGTCTCCACTCCGTGCCCTTCTGGCACTGACTGTGGCAGAGGATGGAGATAAGCAGCACGCTGTGGGTGACACTGTGGGGTGATACTGTGGGTGATGCTATGGGGGACACTGTGGGTGATGCTATGGGTGACACTATGGGGGACACTGTGAGTGATGCTATGGGTGACACTATGGGGGACACTGTGAGTGATGCTATGGGTGACGCTGTGAGTGACGCTATGGGGGACACTGTGGTGTGATACTGTGGGTGCCACTATGGGTGCCACTATAGGTGGCACTATGGCTGACACTATGGCTGACACTATGGGTGACACTGTAGGTGGCACTATGGATGGCAGTATGGGTGGCACTATGGGTGACACTATGGGTGACACTATAGGTGGCACTATGGGTGACGCTATGGATGGCACTGTGGGTGACGCTATGGGTGACACTATGGGTGACACTGTGGGTGCCACTATGGGTGGCGCTATGGGTGGCACTATGGGTGACACTGTAGGTGGCACTATGGGTGACACTATGTGTGACACTGTGGGTGCCACTGTGGGTGACACTATAGGTGGCGCTATGGATGACGCTATGGATGGCACTGTGGGTGACGCTATGGGTGACACTATGGGTGACACTGTGGGTGCCACTATGGGTGGCGCTATGGGTGGCACTATGGGTGACACTGTAGGTGGCACTATGGGTGACACTATGTGTGACACTGTGGGTGCCACTGTGGGTGACACTATAGGTGGCGCTATGGATGACGCTATGGGTGACACTGGGTGGCACTATGGGTGACACCATAGGTGGCCCTATGGGTGACACTGTAGGTGACACTATGGGTGACACTATGGGTGACACCGTAGGTGGCACTGTAGGTGGCACTATGGATGGCAGTATGGGTGGCACTATGGGTGACACTGTGGGTGCCACTATGGGTGACACCGTGCTGCCCAGACCACGCTGCTCCCCCAAGCCCCGTGCACCCTCCTCCCCGCATCTCCCCTCCTCGGAGCTCCCCATGTCCCC
This sequence comes from Pezoporus flaviventris, assembly GCF_033815535.1. Lineage (NCBI taxonomy): Eukaryota > Metazoa > Chordata > Aves > Psittaciformes > Psittacidae > Pezoporus > Pezoporus flaviventris. Next base: position 45,129 of record NW_026892763.1, on the reverse strand, counting down.
GGCGCGTCCCGGCTGCCGTCATCCGCGGCGCATCCCGCGCTCTATTGACAGCTCTCGCGGATGCGAAGGAATTCAAGACAAATTGGGAGGAGGAGGGAGTTAATAAAATATGAAAAATCTCTGCCTGTCACTGGGCTCCGCGCTCCCACCGCTGTGACAGGAACATATTTCCCCAATGAGTGACCCGGCGCCGGCGCCGCACCCGAGGCCCATTCATCAAACAGGATCGGGCCGGGGCTCCTCCGCCCGAGCACGGGGATGCAGGAGGAGGCAGAGCCCGCGGTGCGGCCCAGCTGGTCCAGCCCCGGCCCCGCACAACCAAGGGGGAGCTGACAAATTGCCTCCCAGCCCAGCCCCGCTGCTCCAAGCGGGACGTGGCCATGGGGAAGAGGGGGTCAGGGCGGGCGGTGGCCCCCTCCTGCCTTCCATTAGGCAGGGGCTGCCACCGTTATGGATGAGGGTGCGATATTTCCTCGGAATCGACCCGTCGGTCCTGTCAATGATTGCAGCAATTAGTCAAGTCGTCAAAGCCATTAACAGGGGATTAGGCCAATATTGGAGAGGAGAATTCCTGAGGAAGGGAAGCCGGGAGCAGAGCCCTGGCCTGGGGGATGGCAGCGTGTGGAGGGGACGCCCGGCTCCCCCCTCCTGGCGCCGTGGGGTTGGACAGCGGGAAGGGGGGGGAACGGGGTCTCTAATAGGGAGCTATGGAGTGGCCCCGCTCTGCAGTAAGGAAGTGGCATGTCTGGATCCCAGCCTTCAGCTGGAATGACGAGGGATGCCAGGCTTCATCTGGAATGACAAGGGATGCCAGGCTTCATCTGGAATGACAAGGGATGCCAGGCTTCATCTGGAATGACAAGGGATACCAGGCTTCATCTGGAATGACAAGGGATACCAGGCTTCATCTGGAATGACAAGGGATACCAGGCTTCATCTGGAATGACAAGGGATCCTGGGCTTCGTTGGGAGTGACAAAGGATGCCAGGCTTCATTCAGAATGACAAGGGATCCCAGCCTTCATCTGGAATGACAAGGGATCCTGGCCTTCATCTGGAATGATGAAGGATCCCAGCCTTTCTTTGGAATGACAAGGGATCCCAGCCTTCATCTGGAATGACAAGGGATGCCAGGCTTCATCTGGAATGACAAGGGATCCCAAGCTTCATCTGGAATGATGAAGGATCCCAGCCTTCATCTGCAATGAGAAGGGATCCCAGCCTTCATCTGGAATGCCAAGGGATCCCAGCCTTCATCTAGAATGACAAAGGATCCCAAGCTTCATCTGGAATGCCAAGGGATCCCAAGCGTCATCTGGAATGACGAAGGATCCCAGCCTTCATCTGCAATGATGAAGGATCCCAGCCTTCATTTGGAATGAGAAGGGATCCCAGGCTTCATCTGGAATGCCAAGGGATCCCAAGCTTCATCTGGAATGACGAAGGATCCCAGCCTTCATCTGGAATGATGAAGGATCCCAGCCTTCATTTGGAATGAGAAGGGATCCCAGGCTTCATCTGGAATGACAAGGGATCCCAAGCTTCATCTGGAATGACGAAGGATCCCAGCCTTCATCTGCAATGATGAAGGATCCCAGCCTTCATTTGGAATGAGAAGGGATCCCAGGCTTCATCTGGAATGCCAAGCCTTGCCATGGAAACTCCTCTGCACTCCTACCTTATGGAGCCCATTTTTCATGTGGAAGCAAATCCCAGTCCAGCACTCGGCTCCTTGGGGTCCTCTGCTCCTTCCATCCATCAGGATGGGGCTCTCCCGGCCTCCAGGAGCAGGGGATGGAGCGTGCTTTAGGTAGTGCTGAGGTGGCCGGGTCATTCCCAATGGGATGGGAGATGTCTGCTGGGCCCTTCGGCATGCTTGGCCACGGGTGGGACGTAATCATAGAGTTATGGAACCATGGAATCCTGGTGGGAGTGACTGGATCCACACTGGATGCCCAGCACCCTGTGCAGCCCCATCTTAACAGTGTCCAGCCCTGGGGAGTCACCACTGCCCTGGGGACATTATTCCAGTGGCTGCTTGTTCCCAGTGGGAATCTCCCAGCAGTAACTTGTGCCCATCGCCCCTGGGCTTTCCCATGGGACTCCTTGTCCAAAGGGAGCCTCCATCTTCCCTGCACCCCCCTTTACCTCCTGGCACATGGATCAGGTCTCCCTGCACCTTCTCCAGGTGTCTCCTGGGATGCCAAGCTCCTGAGCCATCACTGGCTCTTCCCCCACTCCCATCTCTCCTCATCCCACATTGCTTGATCTGAGATTCCCATCAGTGGGACCATTCCCTTCAGCCCAGGCCAGGAGGATGATTCCCACTGCCCCGTTTCCCTGCAGCTCTGGCTCACTCCAACATTCTCCCTGCTCAACGCACTCAGAATTCTCCCTTCAGAACCAGACGTGGATTTTCCGCTCCCCCTTTTCCAAACCCTCTGCACTCCAAACCCAGCCACCCTTTTCCTTCCTTGCTCCTCCTCATCCAGCTTCAGGAAGAGCTGGAGCAGCTTCATTCCATCCCCAAGCTCTGGAGCCAGCCTCTACGTGCCCATGGGCTGGCAAAGGCTCTGTATGCCATAGAGGAGGTGATGGAGCCACGAGAGAGGTTTATGGGGACTTCCATCCGAGGTGGTCGTGCTCTGGTGGGATATTTAGGAGATGGGATAACAAAACTTAGGGATGGAATCATGGGATGGGGGGGGATGGAAGGATACTTAAAGCTCCTCCAGCCCCAAGCCAATGCCACCTTCCCCTAGGGCAGCTTGCTCCAAGCCCCTTCCAAGCCATTCCCCTTGGCCTGTCCCTGCAGGCTCCTGCTGAGGCTGGAGCGGTCCCATGGGAGCCTTTGTGAGGCTCTGGTGACCACAGCAGCCCTTCCGTGCCAAGGCGTTGTTAGCAGGGGCAGTTCCTGTCCCCATTCCCTGGACACCCGTGTGTGGAACCGCTGGTTGGACATTGCCCCTCTGTGATGCAGATCCCCTTTGGAGCCCAGCTCAGGGGCGGCCCCAGGGATGCCCAGTGAGTGCTTCCTGCTCCTCGTGCCTCAGGACTCGGCTCCAATCCCTGACCCCATCCATTTCTTCCTCCCCTCAGGTGCCAACCCGCTGCAGAAGAACGAGATGGGCCATACCCCCCTGGACTACGCCCGCGATGGGGAGGTCAAGGACCTCCTGAAAGCAGCAGAGACAAAGGTGAGCCCCGGTACCCCCAGGTTCCAGCTTAGGGTGACCTGGAACACCCCAGCACAACCAGGAGCTGTATGAATCCAACCCATGATGCGGAAGGGAAGAACCCCATTCCTGCAGTGTTCCGGGTACAGGGGTGCGTGTCCTTCCCTCCCGTGTCCATGGTCTTCCTGGGAGGGTGGGGGCAGAGGGGCAGAGGTGCTGTTCTGGAGCCCCATGGCAAAACCAGAGGAAATCAGGGGTTGGTTTAGGTCTGCAGTTCATGGTAAGAAGAAACAGGTCTGAGGATCCGGTGTCCTTGAGTCATGGAGCGCACCGTGACGTAGGGTCATGGAGTCATGGAAAGGGTTGGGATGAAGGGACCTTAAAGCTCACCCAGTTCCAACCCCTGCCATGGGCAGGGACCCCTTCCATAGAGCAGCTTGCTCCAAGCCCCTGTGTCCAACCTGGCCTTGAGCGCTGCCAGGGATGGGATCATGGGGAGCTCCTCCTCACCCAGCACCCCAAGTCCTTCTCCTCAGGCTGCTCCATCTCATCTCCCCCAGCCTCTGGTTGTGCTGGGATTGCCCTGGTCCTTGCCCTTGGCCTGCTTGAACTCCATTAGGTTCTGTGGTCCCAACTCTAGGCTGTCCTTGTCCATGTGGATCCCATGCCTTCCCTCCAGCACAAAAAGCTGGGAATAAACTACTCGGAACGTCCCAGGGAGGATGAGGTGGGAATCGTGTGCTGGGTGAGCGCTCCCTGGAGCCAGCCCTGCTCCCGGGAGCCTGCCCGTGACAGCACGAAGCAGTGCTGGGTTTAATGCTGCACGAGTCGAGGGAGGAGAGGAAGGACATAGATCTATGGGATGTTCCTGCTGGAGACGAGAGCTCTTGTCTATAAACGGGGAGCGGGAGCAGGCGGCGGGTGATGGATACGGAGCTGGGGGGGACGCGGTGCTCGGGGGGCTGCCGCCGCTCCGGTCTCCGCGCTCCGCAGAGAGTCTTTGAGGAGGAATTGCTCATTTTAATCACTGCAGGAGAATGAATTGGCAGCACTGTTAGGGGCTGGGCACATCCCCTAGCTGTGATTTACATACCCCGCTGCCGGAATAGCAAGGAGGTTTCATATGTATGTTTAATGGGTTGGGATCACCCCTTCTGCCTGCGCGAGCAGGGATGCTCCGCGTGCTCCCTGCACCAGAGCCCACGCACCCGGAGCTCGGAGCTGGGCACCCTGGTCCAGCTGAAGTGGCCTCACCTGTATCCAGGGCTAAAAGTAGCACCCAAACCTTGTGTCTTCTCTAAGGAAGCAGGAGGAAGCGGCCCCAGCAGTCTTGGAGTCACAGAATCATGGAATAGGATTGGAAAGGACCTTAACATCATCCAGTTCTCGATCTGTGCCGTGGGCACCTCACACTAAACCAGGTCCTGCAGGGATCCCTCCAGCCTGGCCTTGAACACTGCCAGGGGTGGAGCATTCACAGCTTCCTTGGGCAACCCATTCCAGTGCCTCAGCACCCTCACAGTAAAGAACTTCCTCCTTAGATCCAATCTCAACTTCCCCTGTTTCAGTTTGAACCCATCACCCCTTGTCCTGTCGCTGCAGTCCCTCATGGAGACTCCTTGCCTCTTACAAGCCTGTCTTTCCATTGAACCCCTCCTTGTGTGCACCAGGCTGGGTCAGATCCACCTCTCCCATCTCCAGCAGGACTGGAAGGAGTCTTTCAAGCAGGATGAGCCACAGTTCCCCTTCTCCCAGCTCTCTCCCTGCAGGCAGCAGCGAGGACCTGCAGACCTGGAGCTTGTGTCTGCTTCCTCATGTCAAACTGTCTGTAATGGCCTTTATAGAGCAAACAGGACCTGAGAGCAGCTCCAGTGCCTGAAGGGGCTGCAGGAAAGCTGGAGAGGGGCTTGGGACAAGGGATGTAGGGCCAGGCCAAGGGGAATGGCTTGAACCTGCCCGAGGGGAGACTGAGCTGAGCTCTTAGGCAGAAGCTCTTCCCTGGGAGGGTGCTGAGGCGCTGGCACAGGGTGCCCAGAGAAGCTGTGGCTGCCCCATCCCTGGCAGTGTTCAAGGCCAGGTTGGACACAGGGGCTTGGAGCAAGCTGCTCTATGGAAGGGGTCCCTGTCCGTGGCAGGGGTTGGGGATGGAGGAGCTTTAAGCTCCCTTCATCCATGGAGCTGCTCCACTGGGACCCACAGGGAAGTTATTGCCCTGTACAAAGGCTGATGGCATCTCATACACGTGGGGCTGGTGGCACCAGCCAGAGCTGGAGTGTTTGCTCTTTATCTGGGGGCTTTGCCTCCTGTCAGGCACTGCTCAGCCAGGAAGCACTGGACGTGGGCCTGGATGGGGTTATCCATTCGGGATGTGGGAGCAGCATCCAGCTGTGAGCACACCGGGGTTTCCCCTTCAGGCGGGTGGGCTCAGGGGTGGCTCCTCCATCCGCAGACCCCGTGGGATCCTTGTGTGCAGTCCAGGCTGGAGCAGCTCCGGGAAAGGGCCCTGGGGCACCCCAGCTCCATCGCAGTGAGCAGCTGAGCAAAGAAACCCAACAGGGTGCTGGGGAACATCCCCAAGGGCATCACCACGGGGATGAGGGTGCCCTTGTGCCACTGTGCTGGGCGCTGCTCAGGGCACCCCTGGAACATGGGCTCAGGTTGGGTCCTGCTGCACAGCAAAGCTGTGGCCGGGCTGGAGAGGGGCCAGAGAAGGGCCTCAAAGATGCTCCAAGGGCTGGGCAGCAGTGAGGAAAGGCTGAGAGAGCTGGGACTGCTCAGCTGGGGAAGAGAAGGCGCAGGGAGACCTGATCCATGTGCCAGGAGGTAAAGGGGGCTGCAGGGAAGATGGAGGCTCCCTTTGGACAAGGAGTCCCATGGGAGAGCCCAGGGGCGATGGGCACAAGTTACTGCTGGGAGATTCCCACTGGGAACAAGCAGCCACTGGAATAATGTCCCCAGGGCAGTGGTGACTCCCCAGGGCTGGACACTGTTAAGATGGGGCTGCACAGGGTGCTGGGCATCCAGTGTGGGTCAGGCTGTGCCTGGAGAGGTTGGAGCAGGTGAGCCCTGAGGTCCCTTGCATTGGGATTCCAGGATTATGTTCTCTCCTCGGCCAGCTCTGGCGTGGCAAACATCGCCCATCCCGCTGGGAAATGGGCTGGGTGGGCGCAGTGTGTGGCTCCCTGTTCCTCTGGAGCAGGGTGGATGCCTCCTCTGGAGCACAGGGAAGCCGATCTCCCAATAAAGAGCTCTTCCCAGTGTTTCCTCCATCCTGCAGAGGGTCTGCTTGCCAGCATTCCCACCAGGATACAGCCCTGCGGGAAGAGCTTGGAGGCTGCATAGGAGACATGGGGAGAGTGGGAAAGCAAATCCAAGTGGCATAGCCAAAGCTTGCTTCTTCCATGTGAGCTTGTAACAGGATGGGAGCTCCTTAGGATGAGCTGTGGCTGCTTCCCAGTGCCTGGAGCGGAATTCCAGCTATCCTGGGGGGGGAAGCTCCACGCACCCACCTGATTTCGTGGTGTTGCTTGGAACAGCCTCTGAGCCCAGCGTTTTCCTCCTGCCCCAGTTCCAGGAGGAGCAGCGCCGGAGGGAGGTGGAGGAGCGCCGGAGGTTCCCGCTGGAGCAGCGGCTCAAGGAGCACATCATCGGCCAGGAGAGCGCCATTGCCACGGTGGGAGCAGGTAGGACCCTGCTCCTCCAGCCCTCATCCCCTGCTCCACAGGGGGAGCACGGTGTTCCCTCGGGACCTGACCTGGGGCTGCCTCCGAGTCATTGAGGTGGGGGGGGACCAGTGCTGAGGTCCAGCAGGGATATCTTGGCTGGGGGAGAGAGCCCTTCATGGAGTCATGGAAACATGGCATGGGTTGGGATGAAGGGAGTTTAGAGCTCATCCAGCCACAGCCCCTGCCACGGGCAGGGACCCCTTCCATAGAGCAGCTTGCTCCAAGCCCCTGTGTCCAACCTGGCCTTGAGCACTGCCAGGGATGGGGCAGCCACAGCTTCTTTGGGCCTCAGCACCCTCCCAGGGAAGAGCTTCTGCCTAAGAGCTCAGCTCAGTCTCCCCTCGGGCAGGTTAAAGCCATTCCCCTTGGCCTGGCCCTACATCTCTTGTCCCAAGCCCCTCTCCAGCTTTCCTGGAGTGAGCTGGGCTCTCGTGGTGTGCAGCAAGGTTTGGGGATGCTTCCATCAGAGAGTGCTGGAGCTGAGGTTAAACCCAGAGCAGTTTTTAGGCACGTGGGCCCCAACAGAAGCCACAGACATCAGATGAGCACTGACAGTTGCTCGGAGCATAACTTCGTTATGGTAATCACTGAGACAAAAGGGTGCTGTGCATCTGCAGAGCAGAGCAGGATGGTGGCTGACTCCCTTAGCCCAGGACATGCTGTTACCTCCCCACTGCAAACCTACCCCACGGCTGTGGCAGCAGATCCCCTGCACGGGGTGACCCAGGGCAGGGAGCTGGGAGCCCCACGAGCTCCAGGACAGGCACTGAGCCCTGGGGAGCTCTGAGCTCTGTGTCTCACTGCAGGCACCAGCCAGGCTCCTTCCAGTGCACGTCATGGAGCACACGGCCCCGCAGGGAGGAGAAAGGAGAAGATGGGTCCTGGCTGTCCATTGCAGGCGCTTTTCCATGGGGCAGCCTCTCAGATCCCAGGATGGAGCAAGGGGAATGGCTTGAACCTGCCCCAGGGGAGACTGAGCTGAGCTCTTAGGCAGAAGCTCTTCCCTGTGAGGGTGCTGAGGCGCCGGCACAGGGTGCCCAGAGAAGCTGTGGCTGCCCCATCCCTGGCAGTGCTCAAGGCCAGGTTGGACACAGGGGCTTGGAGCAAGCTGCTCTATGGAAGGGGTCCTGGAGGAGCTTTGAGCTCCCTTCCACCCATTCCGTGGCTCTATGGAAGCAGAGCTCCAGCAAGGCCGGGCTCTGTGCAAAGCCTCCGGATCCTCTTGCCCCTCCTTGGCCCGTCGCAGCAGCGCCTGGCAGCCGGAGCAGCGCGGGGAGCGCGGCTTGGGATGGGGCAGAGCGGCCCCGCGGTAACAAAGAGGAGCCGAGGGTGATGGGAGCCGGGCCGGAGCCGCGCAGCGGGGCCGGGGCTGCTGCGGCGGCGCCTGGGGGCAGGAGCGGGGCGAGCCCGGCGCTGTGATTGATGGTGCTGCCGCTGCTGACACAGGTGGTGCTGCTGCCCATTAGAGCAGCTGCCTTTATGGAGGTTTCTCTTATTGAATTAGAGGGAACGTGCTGGATCCCACCCCCCGCCCCGCAGCCTCGGGATATCGGAGCCGAAGGTAGCAGGAGAGGCTCCGGCCCCTCCTCCCCTCTGCCCCATCCCCGCTGCTTTCCCTCCGGAAGAGGGAATTTGGAGGCACGGTTTTTCCTTCCAGCCCCTGCCCCTCTGCCTTTGGGCTGATTTCACTCGTTCCCAGCTGGATTTGCTCCCACTTCGTGGCCTCCTGCTCCCCGGTTTGTCACTCCTCGTCCCGGGATTAGGCGAGCCTGCTGAGCTGTTTAATGCATCACCCGGCCCTTAATTGAATAATCTGATTTAATCCATCACTCGCTGCATGAGCCAAACACTCTCCAGAGGGGCTCAGATGGGAATACAAAGGCGACGTGTGCTCTGGGGGTTGTGTGGAGGGCCGGGGCACTGGGGTTGCTCACACGGAGCTGGTGCTTGGCATCGCTGCCGCAGAGGGCAGGAACCCTTCCCGTGGGATAGAGGTGAGCTCTGCTGCTCTCTCCGCTGCAGGAAGCAGGATAGAGCTGAGCAGGGCTGTGGGGAGCTGAGTGATGATTCCTGACTGGAATCCACAGGGGCAGGAGAGCTGGAGGAGCTTTAGGGAGCTTCATCCCACCCCATCCCATGATTCTGTCCCTAAGTTTTGTTATCCCATCTCCTAAATATCCCACCAGAGCACGACCACCTCGGATGGAAGTCCCCATAAACCTCTCTCGTGGCTCCATCACCTCCTCTATGGCATACAGAGCCTTTGCCAGCCCATGGGCACGTAGAGGCTGGCTCCAGAGCTTGGGGATGGAATGAAGCTGCTCCAGCTCTTCCTGCAGCTGGATGAGGAGGAGCAAGGAAGGAAAAGGGTGGCTGGGTTTGGAGTGCAGAGGGTTTGGAAAAGGGGGAGCGGAAAATCCACGTCTGGTTCTGAAGGGTGAATTCTGAGTGCGTTGAGCAGGGAGAATGTTGGAGTGAGCCAGAGCTGCAGGGAAACGGGGCAGTGGGAATCATCCTCCTGGGATCACAGAGTCATAGAATCATAGAATAGTTTGGGTTGGAAAGGACCTTAAGATCATCCAGTTCCAACCCCCTGCCGTGGGCAGGGACCCCTTCCATAGAGCAGCTTGCTCCAAGCCCCTGTGTCCAGCCTGGCCTTGAGCACTGCCAGGGATGGGGCAGCCACAGCTTCTCTGGGCACCCTGTGCCAGCGCCTCAGCACCCTCCCAGGGAAGAGCTTCTGCCTAAGAGCTCAGCTCAGTCTCCCCTCGGGCAGGTTCAAGCCATTCCCCTTGGCCTGGCCCTACATCCCTTGTCCCAAGCCCCTCTCCAGCTTTCCTGCAGCCCCTTCAGGCTCTGGAGCTGCCCTCAGGTCTCCCCTTCAGGAGCCTTCTCTTCTCCAGGCTGCCCCAGCCCAGCTCTCTCAGCCTGGCTCCAGAGCAGAGCTGCTCCAGCCCTCGCAGCAGCTCCATGGCCTCCTCTGGTCAGATCCTTCCTGGTTCCTGCATTTCCTTGTGTAAACCTCCTGCACCGCGGTCAGGTCAGGCTCTGCTTGGGAGCAGCCTTGGGATCGTTTGAGGTTCATCTCCCACATCCCAGTGCCACCAGCAGTGGGGCTGGATCGGTTCCTTTGGGATGCTGGACCGATCCCGGATGGAGACGAGCGATCCCACAGCGGGTGCAGACCCGGATCGCTCACCCCACGTACCCCGACCCGGGCGGTTCGAGCAGCAACCCTGAATGAATTGATTTGATAAATGGACATTTATTACGCTCACAAATTGGCTGAAACCAATTTTGGTCACATCAAGGGCTGAGAACTGCGAGGGTATTGATTTGTGTAAAGTAATACAGTGAATTTATCAGTTCAATAGAGAGCTGAAGGGCCTCTCGGAGACCCCGCGCCGCGCTCGCGCCGTTACTGATGGCCAAAATCAAGTGAGAGCACCACAGCAACGCTGGAAATGGCTCCAGAGAAGAAGGCCCCGGCGTCATCATCCACGTCCTCGCTCGGGCCTGGGGGCTCAGGTGCCTGCATGAGATTCCAGCAGAGCTCAGTGACCTGGAGCAATTCCTGCCACCCCCTCCACGTTCCCAACGGGAAGGGGACGGCTTTCCAAGAGGCACAGCGTGGGCTCCTGCACGGCCACCACCAGCAGGGCTGGAGGCTGCCTTGTGGCTGCAGAGCCCGAGGAGAGGAGGCTCCCCAAGCTGAGGTTCTCCCCCTTCCTGTCCACACAATGGCCTGCTCCAGCCTGAGGGCAGCAGCTCTGCTCCTCCTCATGATGCTGGTGGCCAGCCCTCGAGAGCCTCCCATGGCTGGAGGTGCTGGAGCAGGGGGCTCGCTGGCCCCTTTCTGATGGCAGCCAGGACCTCAAGAGCATCTGGGGCTGGAATCATCAGCTTAAGGCTCCTTGTAGCAGAGGTTTTCCATCCCGTCACGCCATTGATGGCTCTAACTAATGCCCAGCCCCTTCCAGCCAGGATCACAGCCCTAGCTCCATGGTGGCTGTGTTTTATGGGATGCTTTATATCCCTGGAGTTGTGATGAGCAAGATGAGTGTTTATCCATAAAATCCGGGATGCTGCTGGAGAGGGGAGTGAAAAGAGACAACACTTAACACTTAACCTGGCTGCCTGCAGACCATTGAACGTGCTGACCCTGCCCGTGGTCACTCCATGCCCTGGAGCAGAACTTTATTACCTTTATTAGCTGAGATGCTGCAGACACTGTCAGTGGTCCCGTTATTCCCCATCAATCCTGCAGGAAATATATCCACCCGCGTGGCTGACCTCAGCTTTGCTGCCGTAAAGGGCAGGGATGGAGCACAAGCCATGGTGGGATGCTCTGGGAGCTGTGCAGGGGACGTTGGAGCAGCTCTGGGATCACACGGACACCCCCTGCACCTCCATGCCGTGGGCATCTCCTCTTGCTCCTCGTGTGCTGGCTCTTCAGTGGGGGTGATGTGGATGCTGCCTGTGATTTCATGGAATCCTGGAATCCCAATGGAAGGGACCTCAAGGATCATTGCTCCAACCTCTCCAGGCACAGCCTGACCCACACTGGGTGCCCAGCACCCTGTGCAGCCCCATCTTAACAGGGTCCAGCCCTGGGGAGTCACCACTGCCCTGGGGACATTATTCCAGTGGCTGCTTGTTCCCAGTGGGAATCTCCCAGCAGTAACTTGTGCCCATCACCCCTGGGCTTTCCCATGGGACTCCTTGTCCAAAGGGAGCCTCCATCTTCCCTGCAGCCCCCTTTACCTCCTGGCACATGGATCAGGTCTCCCTGCACCTTCTCTTCTCCAGCTGAGCAGTCCCAGCTGCCCCCTTCCCCACTCAGTTTGGTGTCCTCAGGGAACACTTGATCCCCTCATCCACATCACTTAGGAAGGCCCTGAGCAGCGCTGGGCCCAGTATGGATCCCCGTGGTCCCCACGGGTGCCCCTGGTCCCGGTTCGAGGAGGAGATGTTCACCACCACATCAGAGGACAAATCCCTGCCTGCTCTTGGAGCTGGTCCGTGGGGCTGAGCTGCCCCCCCACCCCAGCCCAGGCAGGGTAAGGCAGAGCCTGGCTCAAAGCCCGGTCTGATTAAGCCTTGACAGGAGTCAGGATGTGTTAGAGCAGCCAAGGGATGGGTAATGCATCTTGATGGTGGCCAGACACAGAATGTCACGTCCTCGTTGTGCTGGGACTCGGCTTCCACTGAATTCCCGCTCCCTGCGCTCCATCCTGTTGCATCTGGTGGATGTGCCTTGGATTTTAGGGTTAAACTGGGCTTTTTTGGCTCTTCAGGCTGACTCCTGCATCACCGAGTGATGCAAACGAGCCACCACCTCCTTGCAGGGTTCTTCCCACCTTCTCCACGGGCTCCCCAAGGATTCGGGATCCAGCCGCACTGCTGCTGCAGCGCTGACTCACCCTCCCTACAGAACCCATCCTGCCTCCCTCCCACATTGACTCCTCTCATCCAGCCCTGGAGCAGGTTCCTGTGGCTCCTGGAGGAGCGAGTTCTCTGCTTTTGTGGAGATGCTTCCTGCCTGTGGGCCCCTCAATCCCAAACCTCCCCTGGCAACCTCCGGACCTGGCTTTTCCCTTCACATCCCCAGCTTGCTCCAAGCCCCTGTGTCCAACCTGGCCTTGAACACTGCCAGGGATGGGGCAGCCACAGCTTCTCTGGGCACCCTGTGCCAGCGCCTCAGCACCCTCACAGGGAAGAGCTTCTGCCTAAGAGCTCAGCTCAGTCTCCCCTCAGGCAGGTTCAAGCCATTCCCCTTGGCCTGGCCCTACATCCCTTGTCCCAAGCCCCTCTCTGGGTTTCCTGCAGCCCCTTCAGGCACTGGAGCTGCTCTCAGGTCTCCCCTTCAGGAGCCTTCTCTTGTCCAGGCTGCCCCAGCCCAGCTCTCTCAGCCTGGCTCCAGAGCAGAGCTGGATCCCATTGGATATTGCCATCCAGAGACATAGAAACTCTCCTTTCCCAGCCCTTCCAGCCTTTCCCCACTCCTTCAATCCCCTCCCTCTTCCCATTCCCACTCAAGGAATAACACACAATCCTCGGACCTGCTGCTCTGGTGCAGCATCACTGCACCGGTACGGCTCCATCCCTCCCTCCATCCCTCCATCCCTCCCGGTCCCCCCTCCCTCCCGTCTCCCTGGCAACACTGAGTGCACATCCTGGAAAACTTTATCCACGCTCTGCTCTGGGCAGCTTTCCCAATCCATGCTAACCTGATTAGGTGTCTCTGGGGCCGGGCCTGCCTAATCGAATTAGATGGCACTAATGGCAGCGAGGACTTTGAGTGGGGAGAGAGCAGGAAAACAGAGTGTGTACTTAGTGATAATTATCCCTGGTTCTGTGGCATTGATTTATTTGCCTTTTCCCCCCTTCCCTCCCTCCCCTTCCTCCTTTTTGTTGTTCCCATTGTCTTTAAACGCAGCCATTCGGAGGAAGGAGAACGGCTGGTACGACGAGGAGCACCCGCTCGTCTTTCTGTTCCTGGGATCCTCTGGAATAGGTAAGGATTGGGCTGTGCCAGAGGGATGGAGGGGCTGGGGCTGCTCCTCAGCCCCGGCGCAGCCCCTCTCTCTCTGCTTCTCATACAACACCAGTTTAAGTGTTGCATCCCTCCAGCTGGTGCGGGATCCCGCAGGATAACCCCTGGCAGGCCCCAGGCAGGGCTCAGGCAGCTGCACGCTCAGTTATCCCATCCCAAAAGGGGCAGTTTGCCCAGGAAAAGGGTTGGTTTCTGCCTCCACGGGAGAGGTGAGAGCAGGAAGCTGCTGCTGGCAGCTCCAGCCTCTGCTGCCTCGCTCCTATGGACGCGGGAGGCTTTGGAATGACGGGATTTCCTTGACTCCCATAATGTTTGTCCTCAAGCACAAGGAAAGGTAACCAAACACTTGATCCCTTCGTGGAATGGCCAAGATGACTTCCAGGCAGGGAACAAAGCGGCCAAAGCGACACCTGCAACAACCCCAGTGCTCCTCCTGCATCCAGGGCATCCCTCAGCCTCGGGAGGGGGCTGGAGGGCTCAGGGCAGGGACACACACCGGGATCTATGGGTCGCTGCCGGCCACGAGCCGGGTGTTACCTCGAGAGGAGTTGTATAAAGCCCTATAAAACCAGTAAGAAATGGGTTTGGGACTTCACTGCCCTCCTTGTAGGGGCTCGGTGGTGTGAATCACAGCTCTTCAACTCCTCTGTGTGTCCATGGGGGGCTTTTCCACTGCTCCCATAGAAAGGAATATTGGAGAAAAGGAGAGCACCGAGAAGCTGGGGCTGCCCCATCCCTGGCAGTGCTCAAGGCCAGGTTGGACTCAGGAGCTTGGAGCAAGCTGCTCTATGGAAGGGGTCCCTGCCCGTGGCAGGGGTTGGGGCTGGAGGAGCTTTAAGCTCCCTTCATCCCAACCCATTCCGTGGTTATAAGTTAAGGACCCATCCTGATTCCCTTACGTTCATACCCTGTGTGAGAGAGCGCGTCTGGATCTGTGTGCTCACGTGTGGGGACCCACAACCCAGCCACAGCCAAAGTGGACAAAGGCAGAACCGCACCAGGATGCTGGGTCCTGGCTCACTTCCCATGTTTGCAGCACTTCTGTGCTGATCTCATTCCGTGATCCTCACGTCCAGCCACCGAAGCCATCACCACCGGCAGAGCTGCGGGGCTGTGTGGTGCAGCACGGAATCAGGGAAGGGTTTGGGATGAAGGGGGCTTAAAGCTCCTCCAGCTCCAACCCCCTGGGGCAGGTTCAAGCCATTCCCCTTGGCCAAAGCCCCTCCCTGGGTTTCCTGCAGCCCCTTTAGGCCCTGGAGCTGGACACAATAAAAGCCCAGGAAACCCATCCGTGGTGCCAGGGTGGCAGCAGGAGGGGGTTTCTGGGCAAATCCCGGGGGATTTCCAACAGAACCTGTGTGTTCAATGGACACATCGGGAGGATGGGATCTGATCTCACAACATCTTGGGTGTGTTTGCATGGAGACAACGCTTGTGTTGGCAATGGTGCCGCCAGCCCTGGTGTTGGCACAGGAGGACAGACAGACCTGGTCTAACACGAGTCTTTTCCTCTCTGGGACAGGTAAAACGGAGCTGGCCAAGCAGACAGCCAAGTACATCCATAAGGATGTCAAAAAGGTAACGCTCTTCCCTCGGCTGATTCATGGAATCCTCATGGAATGGTTGGAAGGGATCTTAAAGCTCATCTGGTTCCATCCTCCCCGGTGGCGGTGGCTTCGTAAGGGGTAGCTCAGGGATGTGAGGTTTGAAGGCACCAAGCGTTTCAAGCTGGGTATTCCACGCTTAGGGCTTGAGATTTAGGCTCTGGGAGGTGCCCAGATCTCTCCCATGGAGAACTGGGGAACGCTGGAGCAGGGAAAAGCCCCCCTCAACCTGTCCCCAGCATCCTCCAGCAGGGAATGGCCGCAGGATGGGATGGGAGCTGCAGAGAGCAGATTGAAACAAGGCCATGAACGCGCCTGTTCTGGTTTCTGTTCCTCCTCCTCCCCTAATGGCCTTCCTAAAGCAGTACATCCCAGCTCCTGGGCTTCAGGCACCTCCATTCCCAGATCCTGGGCTTCAGGCACCTCCATTCCCAGATCCTGGGCTTCAGGCACCTTCATTCCCAGATCCTGGGCTTCAGGCACCTTCATTCCCAGCTCCTGGGCTTCAGGCACCTTCATTCCCAGCTCCTGGGCTTCAGGCACCTTCATTCCCAGCTCCTGGGCTTCAGGCACCTCCATTCCCAGCTCCTGGAACTGGTCAATGCCTGGGCAAACAGCACATGGAGGAATCAGTGCAGTGCTGAAGGTTCTGTTAGCTGGGAACATGGAACCATGGGATGGGCTGGGATGAAGGGACCTTAAAGCTCCTCCAGCTCCAACCCCAACCCCTTCCATAGAGCAGCTTGCTCCAAGCCTGTGTCCAACCTGGCCTTGAGCACTGCCAGGGATGGGGCAGCCACAGCTTCTCTGGGCACCCTGTGCCAGCGCCTCAGCACCCTCCCAGGGAAGAGCTTCTGCCTAAGAGCTCAGCTCAGTCTCCCCCTTCCTCTTCGTCACAACAACCCCGGGTGTTCTGGGGTGGATGTGGCCGCTCCGGCACCACCGGTCCTTGGGAACCCCATATCCACGTGTTGATCCCTGCAGGCAGTGGGCTGGGTGCAGAGGAGCCTTGTAAATGGGATGAGTTTGGAGCACATCCTCAACCCCCACCTCAGGGGTTCCTTTCTCTTGCAGGGCTTCATCAGACTGGACATGTCGGAGTTCCAGGAGAGGCACGAGGTCAGTGCATCGCTTCCCTCTGCTCCCAGGCTGCCACCAGCCCCGGCTTGCTTCCATGGCCTCCAGGAGATGCGTGGTTTGGGGGGGCAAAGGGGGAGCCCAGCAGAGCAGCAGCTTCGCTCCAGCTTCTACATTCCCAAAATGGGAAATAGTGGGGAATTGGGATCAAAGAGCACGGAGCAAGGGAAGCTTTACCACCCCGTGTCTGCGCAGTGTGGGGCTGTGGGGAAGAGCATCCGGGCAGGGAATGGGAGAATCCAGCAGAGCAGAGGCCAGCGGCGCAGAGCGCACCCCTCCTGTCCCACCTCCCACCCCACGCGGGTGCTGCAGGAGAGGGGGGATCTCAGCAGGGTCACCCCAGAGCTGGGGGGGGGGGTGCAAATCCCTTTGGATTTGAGCTCCTTGCTGAGATGAGTCTTCATCAGAGAGCCACGGAATGGGTTGGGAATGCAAAGCCCCCCCCCCAAAGGGGCTTCAGTGTGGCTGAGCTCCACGTGCCCTGTTCCTGCCCCCCAGGTTGCCAAGTTCATCGGCTCCCCTCCAGGCTATGTGGGCCACGAGGAGGGGGGGCAGCTCACCAAGAGGCTGAGGCAGTGCCCCAACGCCGTGGTGCTCTTCGATGAGGTTGACAAAGCCCACCCGGACGTGCTCACCATCATGCTGCAGCTCTTCGATGAGGTACCGCCGCGCTGCAGGCCCGGAGGGAAGGGAAGGGGATGCGGGAGGTGTGCCGGGATGCTCCACATCAGTGGTCCCTTGCGGGCACTGCCACCCAGCCAGGGAGCGGGCTGGTGCTGAGGGCTCCTGATGGAGTCAGTGTTACCTTCAGGCAAAGGCAAAGCCACTGGGAGGGTTGGAAATGTGGGGGTGAAGCCTGGGAATTTGATTGACATGGATTCACGGAATGGGTTGGGTGAGCTCATCCAGCTCCACGTGCAGGGGCACCTTCCACTGGAGCAGCTTGCTCCAAGCCCCTGTGTCCAAGCTGGCCTCGAAGCACGGGCTGAATTCCAATGAGGCTGACCCAAGTAACCTGCAGGATAACTGGGACATGGCTGTAACACGGTGAGCAGCCCTTGGGATCACCCACAAAGCGAGCCCTGTGGTGGCAGTGACACCCACAGCAGCCCACTGGGGTGGCCGCAGCCCTCCTGCAAGGGGCCTGGGTCTCTTATTCCATAGAGTGGAACAGAGAGAGCAGAGGAAGGCCTGGGAAGCCAGGACCTCCCCAGGCAGTCTGCTTCCTCGCAGCTGATCTCCAGCCCAGCGACACAAATCCTTGTTGGGTGCTTGAGATTAACATTTGGGTTATTGCCCTGTCAAGTGCGTGCTGCAGGAATTGATTTCCCATTGAGCTGCTGCTCCCGTGATCTATGCAAGGAAAAATGGAGTTATTAATCCTTCAGAGGAGCACAAAAGCCCTGTAAAGCCCTCGCAGCGCGATGCTGGGGAGCGTCCCTGCCTCGCAGCCCCACCAGCACCGTGGCAATGAAGCCGCTGTGCAACAGGCAGAGCCCGA
Organism: Pezoporus flaviventris; assembly: GCF_033815535.1. NCBI lineage: Eukaryota > Metazoa > Chordata > Aves > Psittaciformes > Psittacidae > Pezoporus > Pezoporus flaviventris. Next base: position 27,431 of record NW_026892763.1, on the reverse strand, counting down.
GCACAGGGTGCAGGGCAGGGGGCTGGAACTGGGTGAGCTTTCACATCCCCTGGGCTGGGATGCTGGGATTCCTTGTGGGGCTTTCAGACCCCCACAAAGCTCCCCCCCGAGCACGCCCAGGCAGCCCCATGGGGAGCTTGGGACTGACTCATGTGAAGGTGAACGTCTGGGCTGTGTTGCTGCAGGAGGCTGAGTTAGGGGTGCCCACCAGCACCCCCTCCCCATGAGGCGCTTCCCAGAGCTTCCATCAAGGATGTGCTGGATGGGGATGGCTGGGATCATGGACAGGGCAAGTCGCTGCTTCTCTCCTGCTCGAATCCATGGGCATCCCTTTGGAAATGAGACCTGAGAGCAGCTCCAGTGCCTAAAGGGGCTGCAGGAAAGCTGGAGAGGGGCTTGGGACAAGGGATGTAGGGCCAGGCCAAGGGGAATGGCTTGAACCTGCCCGAGGGGAGACTGAGCTGAGCTCTTAGGCAGAAGCTCTTCCCTGGGAGGGTGCTGAGGCGCTGGCACAGGGTGCCCAGAGAAGCTGTGGCTGCCCCATCCCTGGCAGTGCTCAAGGCCAGGTTGGACACAGGGGCTTGGAGCAAGCTGCTCTATGGAAGGGGTCCCTGCCCGTGGCAGGGGTTGGAGCTGGAGGAACTTTAAGCTCCCTCCATCCCAACCCATTCCATGATGTAAATAAATCCCCTTTGGGGAAACATGGGCCCCGTGTCCTCCTCCTCACGGTTTGGCCGCATCCTGTGGCGCCTGCTCACGCCGTGCTGTGCCCCCGGTGCTGTTGCAGGGCAGGCTGACGGATGGGAAGGGCAAGACCATCGACTGCAAGGATGCCATCTTCATCATGACCTCCAACGTGGCCAGCGAGGAGATCGCCCAGCACGCGCTGCAGCTGCGGCAGGAGGCCCTGGAGATGAGCAAGAAGAGGATAGCAGAAAACCTAGGTACGGGTCTACCAGTGGTGCTGAGTCCCACACCCCATCCCCAGCACTGCCCCTCCTGCGCTGCCTCCGCTTCATGCTTGTCCTCTCCTGGAGCCCTCCTTCTGGGACATCACTTCTTTGGCGATGGCTTTGGGCCACCTTGCAGCCCTCCTCATCCTCTGCTCTCTGCCCCTCAGCTCCTCTCCTTCAGCTCCTCTCCTTCAGCTCCTCACCTTCAGCTCCTCACCTTCAGCTCCTCACCTTCAGCTCCTCTCCTTCAGCTCTTCACCTTGAGCTCCTCTCCTCCAGCTCCTCTCCTTCAGCTCCTCACCTTCAGCTCCTCTCCTTCAGCTCCTCACCTTCAACTCCTCACCCTTCAACTCCTCACCCTTTAGTTCTTCACCCTTCAACTCCTCACCTTCAGCTCCTCTCGTTCAGCTCCTCACCTTCAGCTCCTCACCTTCAGCTCCTCACCTTCAGCTCCTCTCCTTCAGCTCTTCACCTTGAGCTCCTCTCCTCCAGCTCCTCTCCTTCAGCTCCTCACCTTCAGCTCCTCTCCTTCAGCTCCTCACCTTCAACTCCTCACCCTTCAACTCCTCACCCTTTAGTTCTTCACCCTTCAACTCCTCACCTTCAGCTCCTCTCGTTCAGCTCCTCACCTTCAGCTCCTCACCTTCAGCTCCTCACCTTCAGCTCCTCTCCTTCAGCTCCTCTCCTTCAGCTCCTCTCCTCCAGCTCCTCTCCTTCAGCTCCTCACCTTCAGCTCCTCACCTTCAGCTCCTCTCCTTCAGCTCCTCACCTTCAGCTCCTCACCTTCAGCTCTTCACCTTGAGCTCCTCTCCTCCAGCTCCTCTCCTTCAGCTCCTCACCTTCAGCTCCTCTCCTCCAGCTCCTCTCCTTCAGCTCCTCACCTTCAGCTCCTCTCCTTCAGCTCCTCACCTTGAGCTCCTCTCCTCCAGCTCCTCTCCTTCAGCTCCTCACCTTCAGCTCCTCTCCTTCAGCTCCTCACCTTCAGCTCCTCTCCTTCAGCTCCTCTCCTTCAGCTCCTCACCCTTTAGTTCTTCACTTTGAGCTCCTCACCTTCAGCTCCTCACCCTTCAACTCCTCACCCTTTAGTTCTTCACCCTTCAACTCCTCACCTTCAGCTCCTCACCCTTCAACTCCTCACCCTTTAGTTCTTCACCCTTCAACTCCTCACCCTTTCCATCCTTCCAGAACCCTTCCAAACACTTCCTAGGCCAGACTAGTGCTGGGAATGGTGCTCGTGTTGAAGAGGTTTGTTCCCTCACTTCCATAAAGGACTGAGCTTCACCCTGTCACGTCCCTGGGATGGGAATCCTGGATCTACCCATTAGGGTCTTGCAGAAACTTCCCCAGAAATGTGAATTAGGAAATCAAAGGAGAATTGAGTAGGGTAAGAGCAGCCTCTAATGTGAACTGAGCACCTCCACTGCAGCAGCAGAGGCCAAATTCATCTGCATCCCTCCAGCACCTCCAGCAGCACCCAGAGGCCCCAGAGCCTGGTTGGTCTCTGCTGTGCCAGGGGTGGATGCATGGAAGGATGGGTGGTGATGCTGCACCAAGGGCTGTCCCCTTTGGCTCTAAACTGCACAGCAGTGTGTGAGCACAGACCTGTTAAGATCCTGTTATGGTCCTGTACGTGGACACATCTTCAGCAGGGCACCTAGGAGTGTGTTGGATGATGAGAAGCTTCCCAAGACCCAGCTGTGTGTGGAGAAGGCTCCTGAAGGGGAGACCTTAGAGCAGCTCCAGTGCCTGAAGGGGCTGCAGGAAACCTGGAGAGGGGCTTTTGGTCCCTTCATCCCACCCCATTCCCTGTGCCATCAGGGCACCACATTCCCCAAAGCTCCATCTCCAGAGCCCTGCTCGCCGGTGGAGGTGCTGGGATGTACCTGGGAGCTGCAGCATCTGCATCAGCTCCGTGGCAGCAGGAAAACAACATTGCTTCGGGGCATCAAATCCATCTCCCAGCTTCTTTCTGCCTGTCTCCTCCTGTTTGCTGCGAGCGCTGGGTGCCAGAGCTGCCTTCATGCAGCATCCTGCAGCATCAGCCGCGCCTGGACCTGAACTTTCAGGAATAACATTTCCAAATGCCACGGGCACTCCTGCTAAATGGGGAAGACATCGGATTTCCATTGCCAGCAGCAGCCGCCAGCGCACGCCCGCAGTGAGAGCGCATCCCAGCCCCACTCCTGCCCCCCATCGCCTTCCCCGGCGCTCCTTCCTTCAGTGGGGATGCTCCAAAGCCATGGCCTGGAGGTCCTCAGTGCCGGGGGGCAGATAAATGGGGAGATAAAGGGAAGGAGCTGCTGCTGCAGCGTCTGCACCTCTGCCAGTGGGTGCTACGGGTGGGAAACCTGGATACCGGGGGCAGCTCCGTGTCCTCTGCCTCCTCCAGCTCTCGTCGGGAATGCTGTGTCACATTCCCATTGCTTATTGACACAGCCCCCCCCCCTTGGTGTCTATTAGCAGAGAAGGGAAATGGGCTAAATCCCTGTAACCAGAGCCCCCCTGCTCTGCTTCAATGGACTGCAATGTCCAAACCCCACCCTGGGGTGCACCCTGAGGTGCTGCTGTCACCGTGAGAGGTGATGGCACCTCGTGGTTGTGTGCTGGCACCAGTGCGGGTCTGGTAGAGCCCATGAGCCCCTTTCTGCTACTGCCGGGGGTGCAGCGATGCCCATCAGGGCTGCAAAGGTGGGAAGGGCACCCAGCACCCCGCATGGGTCCTTCTCCAGCGCCCTGCATGCCTGGATCCCATACGGAGCGCTGGGATGCAGCGATCTCCCCGTGAGCATCCTTGCGTTCCACAGGACGTGGAGTTTGGTGCATGAGGGTGCAGGGAGAGGTGAGGCGAGGGAAACGGAGAGGGTTTGGGTGGCAGGGAGGGAAAGCTGCCCCCGGGCTGGTGGCTGTGGTTGAGAGCTGGGATTCGGGACCAGCCAGACCCTGGCTCCATCTGCAGTCAGCAGAGGGAAGTGGACTGCGGCCAGAGCTGCACAGTGTGAGCCGGGGCTGTCACCGAATCATGGCATGGTTTGGGATGAAGGGACCTTAAAGCTCCTCCATTCCCAACCCCTGCCACGGGCAGGGACCCCTTCCATAGAGCAGCTTGCTCCAAGCCCCTGTGTCCAACCTGGCCTTGAGCACTGCCAGGGATGGGGCAGCCACAGCTTCTCTGGGCACCCTGTGCCAGCGCCTCAGCACCCTCCCAGGGAAGAGCTTCTGCCTAAGAGCTCAGCTCAGTCTCCCCTCGGGCAGGTTAAAGCCATTCCCCTTGGCCTGGCCCTACATCCCTTGTCCCAAGCCCCTCTCCAGCTTTCCTGCAGCCCCTTCAGGCCCTGGAGCTGCTCTGAGGTCTCCAGGGTGGAGGGCAGGGAGCAGAGGCCCCTTTCACTGCGCAAGTGAAACACCTCATGCGGGTGCTGTCCTCAGGCACCCAGCGTGTGTAGGGGCAGCCGGGGGGCACCCAGCCCTGCACCAGGGGGCCCAGCGCAGGGACACCCCATTTCCACACCGCTGGTGGTTGGTGGCACACACACGTGGAGGCTCCGGGGCTGTTCCAACGTCCTGCTTGGATCCCACCTCCCGGAGCTGGCAGATGGGAAGGAGCCCGTGGCCCCCACCCAACACCCCATGTCCTCCTGTCTTTCAGAGGACGTGCAGATGACCGACAGGATCACCATCTCCAAGCAGTTCAAGGAGAAGGTCATTCGCCCCATCCTGAAGGTATGGGGGAGCTTCTTGAGGAGCCCTGAGCTTGGGTCTCCAAGTCCTTTGGTGTAGGCATGGAACCATGGAATGGTTTGGGATGAAGGGACCTTAAAGCTGAGCCAGTTCCCTGGCAGTGCTCAAGGGCAGGTTGGACACCGGGGCTTGGAGCAAGCTGCTCTATGGAAGGGGTCCCTGCCCGTGGTTGGAGCTGGAGGTGCTTTAAGGTGCCTTCGTGCCACGCCGCTCCCTGTCTCTGTGACCCCATCCTTCCCATCCCATTGACCCCCCTGCCCCGCTCCCCGCAGGCTCACTTCAAACGTGACGAGTTCCTGGGCAGGATCAATGAGATTGTCTATTTCCTGCCCTTCTGCCACGCGGAGCTCATCCAGTTGGTCAACAAGGAGCTGAACTTCTGGGCCAAGAAGGTACGAACCACCCCTGGCCTCGAGCTGGCTTCTCAGAGGAGCAGGGGCGAAGGCACCGCGCGCTCGTCCTCCTCTTCCTCACCCACCAGGCCAAGGCGAGGCACAACATCACCCTGCTCTGGGACAGGGAGGTCATGGATGTGCTGGCTGATGGCTACAACCTGCACTACGGAGCCCGCTCCATCAAGCACGAGGTAAGGGCAGGGATGGAGCTCGGTGGCTGGGCTGCGCCTGCCCCATCCCTGGCAGTGCTCAAGGCCACGCTGGACGCAGGGGCTCGGAGCAAGCTGCTCCGTGGAAGGGGTCGGAGCTGGAGGAGCTTTAGGCTCCCTCTCGTGCCGCCCCATCCCACGGCGCTGGCGTGCGGTGGTGCCCGAGGGTGGCTTCAGAGCTCGCAGCCCCACCAGGACCCCCTCAGCGGCTCTGCGGTGGTGCCCGCAGGTGGAGCGGCGCGTGGTGAACCAGCTGGCCGCTGCCCACGAGCAGGACCTGCTGCCCCGCGGCTGCACCCTCCGCATCGCCGTCGAGGGCTCGGACAAGCAGCTCCTCAAGGGCCAGGAGAGCTCGTCCCCGGGCGCTGGGGCGGGCAGGGTCCCCACGCTGCGCCTGGAGATCGTGGAGCAGGGCAGCAGGGCCCGCAGGCTGGACATCCAGCCCCCGCTCAGCCCCGAGAGCATCACCTACTTCTGTAGGCAATAAAGCACCCGCAGAGCGCACACCGGCCCCGGGGGGCGAGGACGGGCAGGGGCTGGGGGTTCTGTGGGTGCTGGGGAGGTTCTTGAGGAGGGGAGGGAGGCTGCCGGGGCAGCCGGGGGGGGGGGGGGGGAGGTCCGCTTGGGGAGGACGGAGGGGGGGGGGTTCACTTGGGGAGGACGGGGGGGTCGCTTGGGGGGGGGTCGCTTGGGAAGGACGGGGAGGGGTTTGGAAGGAGGTGGGGGATTCGCTTGGGGGGGGGATTCGCTTGGGAAGGACGGGGGGGGTTTGGAAGGAGGGGGGGGATTCGCTTGGGGGAGGGGGTTCGGTTGGGAAGGATGGGGGGGTCGCTTGGGGGGGTTCGGTTGGGAAGGACGGGGGGGGGTTTGGAAGGGGGGGGGATTCGCTTGGGGGAGGGGGTTCACTTGGGAAGGACGAGGAGGGGGGGTTGGTTGGGGAGGACGGGGGGGGTTGGAAGGAGGGGGGGGATTCGCTTGGGGGAGGGGGTTCGCTTGGGAAGGATGGGGGGGGGTTTGGAAGGGGGGGGGATTCGCTTGGGGGAGGGGGTTCGCTTGGGAAGGATGGGGGGGTTGGGAAGGACGGGGAGGGGGGGTCGGTTGGGGAGGACGGGGGGGGTTCGGTTGAGGGGAGGTTCGCTTGGGGGGGGTCGCTCGGGAAGGACCGGGAGGGGGTCGGTTTGGGGGGGGGGGTCGGTTGGGGGGGACGGGGAGGACGGGGGGGGGTCGGTTGTGGGGGGGCATCCCCGGGATTGGAAGCACCGGGACGCCGGGGGGGGAGGGGCGGTCAGGGCCGGGGTGCGCGGGGCTCGCACGGGGAAGGCAGCGCGGGGGGGGGGGGGGGGCCCGTCCGGTTACTGCGGAAACGGGGACGGGGCTGGAGGCAGCGGGGGCGGAACCGGGCAGGACCCGGACCCAGGGAGCGGTGGGCACCGCCAGCACGGCTCCCAGTGCGGACCAGTGCAAACCAGTGCGGACCAGCACATCTCCCAGTGCAAACCAGTGCATCTCCCAGTGCAGACCAGCACATCTCCCAGTGCACACCAGCACATCTCCCAGTGCACACCAGCACATCTCCCAGTGCACACCAGCACATCTCCCAGTGCAGACCAGCACATCTCCCAGTGCAGACCAGCACATCTCCCAGTGCACACCAGCACATCTCCCAGTGCAGACCAGCACATCTCCCAGTGCAGACCAGCACATCTCCCAGTGCAGACCAGCACATCTCCCAGTGCACACCAGCACATCTCCCAGTGCACACCAGCACATCTCCCAGTGCAAACCAGCACATCTCCCAGTGCACACCAGCACGTGTCCCAGTGCAGACCAGCACATCTCCCAGTGCACACCAGCACATCTCCCAGTGCAAACCAGCACATCTCCCAGTGCACACCAGCACGTGTCCCAGTGCAAACCAGCACATCTCCCAGTGCAGACCAGCACATCTCCCAGTGCAGACCAGCACATCTCCCAGTGCAGACCAGCACATCTCCCAGTGCACACCAGCACATCTCCCAGTGCAGACCAGTGCCCTCCCAGTGCAGACCAGCACATCTCCCAGTGCAGACCAGCACATGTCCCAGTGCAAACCAGCACATCTCCCAGTGCACACCAGCACATCTCCCAGTGCACACCAGCACATCTCCCAGTGCACACCAGCACATCTCCCAGTGCACACCAGCACATCTCCCAGTGCAGACCAGCACATCTCCCAGTGCACACCAGCACATCTCCCAGTGCACACCAGCACATCTCCCAGTGCAGACCAGCACATCTCCCAGTGCACACCAGCACATCTCCCAGTGCAGACCAGCACATCTCCCAGTGCACACCAGCACATCTCCCAGTGCACACCAGCACATCTCCCAGTGCAAACCAGCACATCTCCCAGTGCACACCAGCACATCTCCCAGTGCAAACCAGCACATCTCCCAGTGCAGACCAGCACATCTCCCAGTGCACACCAGCACATCTCCCAGTGCAGACCAGTGCCCTCCCAGTGCAAACCAGCACATCTCCCAGTGCACACCAGCACATCTCCCAGTGCAGACCAGCACATCTCCCAGTGCACACCAGCACATCTCCCAGTGCAGACCAGCACATCTCCCAGTGCAAACCAGCACATCTCCCAGTGCAGACCAGTGCCCTCCCAGTGCAAACCAGCACATCTCCCAGTGCACACCAGCACATCTCCCAGTGCAGACCAGCACATCTCCCAGTGCAAACCAGCACATCTCCCAGTGCACACCAGCACATCTCCCAGTGCACACCAGCACATCTCCCAGTGCAAACCAGCACATCTCCCAGTGCAAACCAGCACATCTCCCAGTGCACACCAGCACATCTCCCAGTGCAGACCAGCACATCTCCCAGTGCAGACCAGCACATGTCCCAGTGCAAACCAGCACATCTCCCAGTGCAGACCAGCACATCTCCCAGTGCAGACCAGCACATCTCCCAGTGCAGACCAGCACATCTCCCACTGCACACCAGCACATCTCCCAGTGCACACCAGCACATCTCCCAGTGCAGACCAGCACATCTCCCACTGCACACCAGCACATCTCCCAGTGCACACCAGCACATCTCCCAGTGCAGACCAGCACATCTCCCAGTGCACACCAGCACATCTCCCAGTGCACACCAGCACATCTCCCAGTGCAGACCAGTGCCCTCCCAGTGCAGACCAGCACATCTCCCAGTGCACACCAGCGCATCTCCCAGTGCAGACCAGCACATCTCCCAGTGCAAGCCCCTCTCTCAGCCCATCTCTCGTGACCTCCCTCCAGCGGGAGGGCCGGAAGGGGCCTCGGCGCCCCGCAGGGTTCCCTGCCCACAGCTCCCTGCTCCCTGCGCTCTCGTCCCGGGGCACAGACGGGGGACAAGGAGGGGGCATGGGCTGGGAAGGGCCGCGGGGCTTGGGGGGGTTCTGCTCAGCTCCTGCCCCGCTGCAGGGAAACCTGATCCCAGCAGCGCGTCCCCATGGGAGCTGAGGGTGCTGAGGCGCTGGCACAGGGTGCCCAGAGGAGCTGTGGCTGCCCCATCCCTGGCAGTGTCCAAGGCCAGGTTGGACACAGGGGCTTGGAGCAAGCTGCTCTATGGAAGGGGTCCCTGCCCCTGGCTTTAAGCTCCCTTCCTCCCGGCCCATCCCGTGGTTCTCAATCCCACACTGGCTCCATGGGGGGACCGGGGCGCAGGCTGGGGCTGGGGGCCCCAAAGCCACTGTCCCACAGTGGAGCTGGGACTGGAGCAGGAGCCTGGAGCTGGGACTGGAGCTGGGACTGGAGCAGGAGCCTGGGCTGCACGGAAAGGGGGGGGCAGAGCTGGGGGGGGCAACAGGAGCTCAGCAGAGCCCACACCAGTGTGCACCAGTATGAACCAGTGTGCACCAGTATGAACTAGTGTGCACCAGTATGAACCAGTGTGCACCAGTATGCACCAGTATGAACTAGTGTGCACCAGTATGAACCAGTGTGCACCAGTATGAAACAGTGTGCACCAGTATGAAACAGTGCGCACCAGTGTGCACCAGTGTGCACCAGTATGCACCAGTATGAACCAGTGTGCACCAGTGTGCACCAGTATGCACCAGTATGAACCAGTGTGCACCAGTGTGCACCACTGTGTACCAGTATGCACCAGTGTGCACCAGTATGAACCAGTATGCACAGTGTGCACCAGTGTGCTCGGGTGTGCGCTGAGGGCGGCCCTGGGCTCACAGGCGTGCATGGGAGTGCGCCAGGGTGTCCATATGGGATCGGGGTGCACGCGTTGTGAAGGTTGATCCCAGGCGGGGTTCCCCCCCCCCGTATCCCATGTGCCGGGCACCAGCACCCAAGCCCAGCACCGTGGGGCCGGGGCACTGGGGTTCCACCCTGCCCTGGTGCCAAACCAGCCCCCAGGTCAGTGCATCCCCCATGCCCACCATCGGCTCCCTCCTCAATGGGTCTCTGGGTCTATTTGGGTGTATTTGGGTCTCTCTGGGTGTATTTGAGTCCCTTTGGGTGTCTTTGGGTCTCTTTGGGTCTCTTTGGGTGTCTTTGGGTGTATTTATTTAGGTGTATTTGGGTCTCTCTGGGTGTATATGTGTGTATTTGAGTCCCTTTGGGTGTATTTGGGTCTCTTTGGGTGTATTTGGGTCTCTTTGGGTGTATTTGGGTCTCTTTGGGTGTATTTGGGACTCTCTGGGTGTATTTGGTTGTCTTTGGGTGTATTTATTTAGGTGTATTTGGGTCTCTCTGGGTGTATTTGGGTGTATATGTGTGTATTTGAGTCCCTTTGGGTGTATTTGGGTCTCTTTGGGTGTATTTGGGTCTCTCTGGGTGTATTTGAGTCCCTTTGGGTGTATTTTGGGTCTCTCTGGGTGTATTTGGGGCTCTTTGGGTGTATTTGGGTCTCTCTGGGTGTATTTGGGGCTCTTTGGGTGTATTTGGGTCTCTGGGTGTATTTGAGTCTATTTGGGTCTCTCTGGGTGTATTTGGGTCTCTCTGGGTGTATTTGGGTCTCTTTGGATGTATTTGGGTGTATTTGGCTGTATTTGGGTGTATTTGAGTCTCTTTGATTCTTTTTGGGTGTATTTGGGTCTCTTTGGATGTGTTTGGGTCTCTTTGGCTGTATTTGGGTCTCTTTGGCTGTATTTGGGTTTATTTGGCTGTATTTGGCTGTATTTGGGTCTCTTTGGCTGTATTTGGGTTTATTTGGCTGTATTTGGGTCTCTTTGGATGTATTTGGCTGTATTTGGGTTTATTTGGCTGTATTTGGGTGCATTTGGGTGCATTTGGGTCTCTTTGGCTGTATTTGGGTTTATTTGGGTCTCTTTGGCTGTATTTGGGTTTATTTGGGTTTATTTGGCTGTATTTGGGTTTATTTGGCTGTATTATTTGGGTCTCTTTGGATGTATTTGGCTGTATTTGGCTGTATTTGGGTTTATTTGGCTGTATTTGGGTGTATTTGGGTGCATTTGGGTCTCTTTGGCTGTATTTGGGTTTATTTGGCTGTATTTGGGTGTATTTGGGTGCATTTGGGTCTCTTTGGCTGTATTTGGGTTTATTTGGCTGTATTTGGGTGTATTTGGGTGCATTTGGGTCTCTTTGGCTGTATTTGGGTTTATTTGGCTGTATTTGGCTGTATTTGGGTTTATTTGGCTGTATTATTTGGGTCTCTTTGGATGTATTTGGCTGTATTTGGGTTTATTTGGCTGTATTTGGGTGTATTTGGGTGCATTTGGGTCTCTTTGGCTGTATTTGGGTGCAGCGGTGCTGGGTCACCCCCCCCAGCCGGCCCTGTGCCCAGGCACCACAGTCCAGGATCTCAGAGCCTGTGCCGGGGTTTCCATCCCGGACCCGGCTCCTGCTCCCATCCGGGGCCACCGAGGCCCCGGCTCTGGCTCTGCCCCAGGGCAATGGGGTGGCCGAGACCCCCCCAGAGCAATCCCGGGGTCCCCACGCAATGCTGCGACCACAGAGGGACGGGGATGGCGCTGGGGGTGCTGCTGTGGGACCGGCGCGGGGAATGAGGCCGGGATGGAGGTCCCTGTCCCCGCTGCAATGACACCCGTTCCGGGGTCACCCTGCACCCCCATGGGCAGCACTGGGGACAATGGGGTGTCCCCGCTGCCAGCACCCGGCTTCATCCAGAACAAACAGGGGGTGGCACCGACATCCCAGTGTGCCGTGGGGATGCTGGGGCAGGACACAGGGATGGATGCGGAGCAGGACACAGGGGTGGATGCAGGGATGGACACAGGGATGGATGCGGGGCAGGACACGGGGATGGATGCAGGGATGGACACAGGGATGGATGCGGGGCAGGACACAGGGATGGATGCAGGGATGGATGCAGGGATGGATGCAGGGATGGATGCGGGGCAGGACACAGGGATGGACACAGGGATGGATGCAGGGATGGACACAGGGATGGATGCGGGGCAGGACACAGGGATGGACACAGGGATGGATGCAGGGATGGATGCAGGGATGGACGCAGGGATGGATGCAGGGATGGACACAGGGATGGATGCAGAGCAGGACACAGGGATGGATGAGGAGCAGGACACGGGGATGGATGCAGGGATGGACACAGGGATGGATGCAGAGCAGGACACGGGGATGGATGCGGGGCAGGACACAGGGATGGATGCAGAGCAGGACACGGGGATGGATGAGGAGCAGGACACGGGGATGGATGCAGGGATGGACACAGGGATGGATGCAGAGCAGGACACGGGGATGGATGAGGAGCAGGACACGGGGATGGATGCAGGGGTGGACACAGGGATGGATGCAGAGCAGGACACGGGGATGGATGCGGGGCAGGACACAGGGATGGATGCAGAGCAGGACACGGGGATGGATGAGGAGCAGGACACGGGGATGGATGCAGGGATGGACACAGGGATGGATGCAGAGCAGGACACGGGGATGGATGCGGGGCAGGACACAGGGATGGATGCAGAGCAGGACACGGGGATGGATGAGGAGCAGGACACGGGGATGGATGCAGGGATGGACACAGGGATGGATGCAGAGCAGGACACGGGGATGGATGAGGAGCAGGACACGGGGATGGATGAGGAGCAGGACACAGGGATGGATGCAGGGATGGACACGGGGATGGATGAGGAGCAGGACACGGGGATGGATGAGGAGCAGGACACGGGGATGGATGAGGAGCAGGACACGGGGATGGATGAGGAGCAGGACACGGGGATGGATGAGGAGCAGGACACGGGGATGGATGAGGAGCAGGACACGGGGATGGATGAGGAGCAGGACACAGGGATGGATGCAGGGATGGACACAGGGATGGATGCAGGGATGGACACAGGGATGGATGCAGGGATGGACACAGGGATGGATGCAGGGATGGACACAGGGATGGATGCAGGACGCGGGTACAGGAGCTGGTCCAGGACAGGTCGGAGCTGGTCCCACAAGCCCCGGGCCTGCCCCAGCTCCCCCCTCACCCCCTCCACCCCTCACTCCCCCCCCCCCCCCCCCGGCTCTGCGCGGCCCCGCCGGGCGCAGCCGCTGCCGCAGGTTGCTGCAGCCTAATGAGTTTAGCGCCGTTAATTGCATTAAGCGGAGCAGCAGCAGCAGCCGGCGGCGGGGCCGGCGCCCATTGAATTAACTGCGATAGCAACGGCCCCGCAGAGCCCTGCCCCTGCCTGCACCCACAGGGACCGGCCCTGCCTGCACCCACCGCGGGGACCGGCCCCTGCCTGCACCCACAAGGACCAGCCCCTGCCTGCACCCACAGGGACAGGCCCCTGCCTGCACCCGCAGGATCGGCCCTGCCTGCACCCACAGGGACCAGCCCCTGCCTGCACCCACCGCGGGGACCGGCCCCTGCCTGCACCCGCAGGATCGGCCCTGCCTGCACCCACAGGGACCAGCCCCTGCCTCCACCCGCAGGGACCGGCCCTGCCTGCACCCGCAGGATCGGCCCTGCCTGCACCCGCAGGGACCGGCCCTGCCTGCACCCACCGCAGGATCGGCCCCTGCCTGCACCCACAGGGACCGGCCCTGCCTGCACCCACCGCGGGGACCGGCCCCAGAGCTGGCCCTGACGAGGGTCTGGGGGGAGCAGGAAGGACGGAGGAGTGCGGGGGATGAGGCATGGGGTAGGGGATGGAGGAGGTGCAGGGTAGGAAATGGGATGGATGTGAAGCAAGACACAGGGGTGGATGCAGGGCAGGAGATGGGATTGGGCGCAGGGCAGGAGATGGAGCAGGGCATGGGGCAGAACAGTTGGGAGCTGATCCTGCAGGACCAGGGGCATCAATCCCCCTTTTCTGACCCCCCACAGGGCTCCAGGGGGGAATCGGTCCTTTCGAGCCTCTTTAGTGCAAGTGTTTGTCTGGAGAATGGCCCCAAATCCCACCAAATCCAACTAAATCCCCCCCCCCCCCCCCCCCCGCGGTGCTGCTGGAGGGGCCTGGCAAAGGCCTGGGCCTCAAGGATGGGGGAGAGCTCTGGAATTCATCCAGGGGGATTGGGAATGGGATGGGGATGGGATGGAATGTGGTAACATGGGGAAGGGGTTGTGATGGAGGTGATGGCGAGGGTGAGGAGGGGGACAGGGATGGGATGAGAATGAGGATGAAAATGAAATGGTGTTGAGGATGAGGATGGGATGGGGATGAGGGTGGGAATGAGATGAGAATGGGAATGGGGATAAAGATGAGGATGGGATGGGGATGGGATGAGGATGGGGATGAGGATGAAGATGAGGATAAAAATGGAGATAGTGATGGGGATAGGGAGGAAGATTAGGATGGAACAGAAATGGGGATGAGGATAAGGATTAGGATGAGGATGAGGACAGGGATGGGGAGGGGATGAAAATGGGATGGTGTTGAAGATGAGGATGAGGGTAAGGACGGGGATAGAGATGGGGATGGGGAGGACGAAGTTGGAATGGGGATGGGGATAGGGATGGGATGGGGATGTGAATGAGGACAAGGATGGCGCCGAGGCTGGATTCGGGTGCGACGCCCCCGGGGCGCTGTTCCGAGGGGGTGCGGAGGGGGGTGACGGGTCCAGCTCCCAGCGGGGCCGGCCGGGGGGTGCCGGGTCCCCACCAAGGGTTAACACCGGGACGGGGCGGGGGGGGGCGGCTCCTCCCGCCGCTGCCGCCGGCCCCGGGAGATATTGTCATGCAAAACCCGGGCGAGCGGCGAGCGCCGCTTTGTGCGCTGCCCCCCCGCCGCCGCCGCTATATCTACGGGCCGAGGCGGACCGGGGCGGGCCGGGGCGGCCGATGGAGGGGGCGGGCCGGGGGCCGGCGGGCCGGAGGCGGCGGTGACGGGCGGCCGGGAGCCGAGCCCGCTCCGTGCTCGCCATGGACTACTCCTACCTCAACTCCTACGATTCCTGCGTGGCCGCGATGGAGGCGTCCGCGTACGAGTTCAGCCCCTGCAGCCAGGCCGGCTCCTTCCAGTACGGACCCGTCCGAGGAGGGTTCGGCCCCGCCGCCGCCTGCGCCCCGCTCGGCCCCGGGAGCTGCGCCCTGGGAGCGCTGCGGGACCCGCAACCCGCTCCCTACCCCGCAGGTAACGGGCACCGGGGAACGGGGCGTCGGGCGTGGGGCTTAGGGACCCCCGCGGGCCGGTTCCACCCTTAACGTCGCTCCCCGGGGCCGCTGGTGCCCGGTTCTGTCCGTGCTCGGTGCCGTCGGGGACGGTGTCGGCGGTTCCCGGCGCCGCCGGTGCTCGGTGTCGGGTCTGTGCTGCCAGGGCCCGGCGCTGCCCGTTCCCCCCGTGCCGTTGCTTCTCGGGGCCGTCAGCGCTCGGTGCTGTCGGTTCCCGGAGCCGCCGGTGCCGGTACAGGCGGAGTTCGATGTCGTCGGTGCCCGGAGCCGTCAGTGTCCGGTACTGCCGGTTCCCGGAGCCGCTGGTGCCGGTACTGGCAGAGCTCGATGCTGTCGGTGCCGGTACCGTCGGTTTCCGGGGCTGTTCGTGCTCGATACTGCCGGCTCCCGGGGCCGCCGGTGCTCGATGCCTTTGGCGCTCGATGCCGTCAGGACTCGGTGCCATCGGTTCCCGGAGCCGTTGGTGCCCGGTACTGTCAGTGCTCGATGCCGTCGATGTCGGTGCAGTCGGTTCCCTGAGCCGCCGGTGCTGGTACAGGCAGAGCTCGATGCTGTCGGTGCCAAATGCGGTCGGTTCCCGGCGCTGGCAGTGCCCGGTACTGCCCTTCCCGGGGCCGCCGGTGCTCGATGCCGTCAATGCCGGGTACTGCCGGTCTCCGGAGCCGTTGGTACCCGTTACTGCCGCTGCTCGATGCCGTCGGTGCCGGTACCATCGGTTCCCGGAGCCGTTGATGCCCGGTACCGTCCGTGCTCGGTGCCGCCAGTGCTGCAGGTTCCCGGGGCCACTCGTGCTCGATGCAGTCGGTTTCCGGTACCGTCAGGGAGCGGAGCCACCGGTTCCCGGTACCGCCGGTGCCCGGCACTGGCGAAGCTCGATGCCGCCTGTACCCGGTCCTGCCGGTTCCTAGAACCGTTGGTGGCCGGTGCTGCCGGTTCCCAGAGCCCCCGGTGCTCGATGCCATCGCTTTACCTTGCTGTCCGTGCCCGGTCCTGCCGGTTCCCGGAGCCGTTGGTACCCGGTACGATCAGTGCTCGATGCCACCGGTATTGTCGGCTCCCGGGGCCGCCGGGGCCGGTACAGGCGGAGCTCGGTGCTGTCGGTGCCGGTACCGCCGGTTCCCGGCACTGTCGGAACTCGGTGCTGTCGGTGCCTGGTACCGCTGGTTACCGGACCCGTCGGTACCCGGTACTGTCCGTGCTCGATGCCGTCGGTGCCGATACTGTCAGTCCCCAGTGCCGCTGGTACGCGGGACTTTGGGTGCACGCTGCCTCCCGTGTCCGGTACCGTCGGTTCCTGGTACCGCCGATTCCCGGCGCTGTCAGGGCTCGATGCCACCGGTAACCCCCGGTTCTTGGTGCCATCCATCCCGGCAGCGCCGCTTCCCGGAGCCGCCTGGGAGCGGATCCCCCGCAGCCCCCGGGCCCGGCCCTTTCCCACAGCGCGGGGCCGGGGGTCCCGGTAGCGGCGGCTGCTGGGGAACGGTTCCGGGGGTTCTCCGCCGCCGCACCCCCCGTCCCGCTCCGCTTTCGTTGCCGCCGCGGACGCTGCCCGCGGATGCGCCGACAACGAAGGAGCCGCGGGGCGGGACCGGCCGCGTCCCCCGGCCCCTGCCCCGGTCCCGGTCCCGGTCCCTGCCCCGCACCGCGCCAGGGGCCCCGCGTCCCCCCGAGGAGGGGGCGGCGGCAACGAACGAAAGGGACCGGGGGAAGCGGCCGTGCCCCGCCGCTGCCCTGCGCGGTGCATCCCTGCGCGGTGCATCCCTGCGCGGTGCATCCCTGCCCGGTGCATCCCTGCCCGGTGCATCCCTGCCCGGTGCATCCCGTCCCGGTGCATCCCTGCCCGGTGCATCCCGTCCCGGTGCATCCCGTCCCGGTGCATCCCTGCTTAGTGCATCCCTGCCCGGTGCATCCCTGCCCGGTGCATCCCTGCCCGGTGCATCCCGTCCCGGTGCATCCCTGCCCGGTGCATCCCGTCCCGGTGCATCCCTGCCCGGTGCATCCCTGCCCGGTGCATCCCGTCCCGGTGCATCCCGTCCCGGTGCATCCCTGCCCGGTGCATCCGTGCCCGGTGCATCCCGTCCCTGTGCATCCCGTCCCCGTGCATCCCGTCCTGGTGTCCATCTCGTTCCCGTGCATCCTGCCCGGTTCATCCCTTCTCAGTTCGCCCCTTCCCGCTACATCCCGTCCCGATTGATCCCTGCCTGGTTCATCCCTTCCCGGTGTGTTCTGTCCGGTGCATCCTGTTCCAGTGCATCCCTGCACGTTCCATCCCTTCCCGGTTCATCCCTGCCCGGTTCAACCCTTCCCGGTGTGTCCTGCCCCGTTCACCCCTGCCTGGGTTATCCCTGCTCGCTTCATCCCTTCCCGGTGTATCCCGTCCCGATTAATCCTTTCCCGGTTCATCCCTTCCCACTGTGTTCTGCCTGTTTCATCCCGTCCCAGTTCGTCCCATCCCGGTGCGTCCCCGTTCCCACATCCTGCCCTGCGCATCCTGTTCCAGTGCATTCCATCCTAGCTCATCCCTGCCGGGTTTATCCCTTCCCGGTGCCTCCCTTCCCGGCGTGTCTGTGCCCTGTTTCCCCCTTCCCAGTTCATCCTGCCCGGTGCACCCCATCCTGGTGCATCCCTGCTCCCCACACCCCGCCCGGTGCACCCCATCCTGGTGCATCCCTGCTCCCCACAACCCGCCCGGTGCACCCCATCCCGGTGCATCCCTGCTCCCCACACCCCGCCCGGTGCACCCCATCCCGGTGCATCCCTGCTCCCCACACCCCGCCCGGTGCACCCCATCCTGGTGCATCCCTGCTCCCCACACCCCGCCCGGTGCACCCCATCCTGGTGCATCCCTGCTCCCCACACCCCGCCCGGTGCACCCCATCCTGGTGCATCCCTGCTCCCCACACCCCGCCCGGTGCACCCCATCCTGGTGCATCCCTGCTCCCCACAACCTGCCCGGTGCACCCCATCCCGGTGCATCCCTGCTCCCCACACCCCGCCCGGTGCACCCCATCCCGGTGCAT
Organism: Pezoporus flaviventris; assembly: GCF_033815535.1. Taxonomy (NCBI): domain Eukaryota; kingdom Metazoa; phylum Chordata; class Aves; order Psittaciformes; family Psittacidae; genus Pezoporus; species Pezoporus flaviventris. The sequence goes on along the minus strand of NW_026892763.1, from coordinate 9,525 downwards.
CCCTCTCCCCACACCCCGCCCGGTGCACCCCATTCCGGTGCATCCCTGCTCCCCACACCCCGCCCGGTGCACCCCATCCCGGTGCATCCCTGCTCCCCACACCCCGCCCGGTGCACCCCATCCCGGTGCATCCCTGCTCCCCACACCCCGCCCGGTGCACCCCATCCTGGTGCATCCCTGCTCCCCACACCCCGCCCGGTGCACCCCATCCCGGTGCATCCCTGCTCCCCACACCCCGCCCGGTTCATCCCATCCTGATCCATCCTGCCCGGTTCATCCCATCCCGGCGCATCGCTCCCTGCTCTCTCATCCTGCCCACTGCCTCTGCCCACCCAGCCCAGCGAGCCCCGGTGCCGGTCCCGGTGCCGGTCCCGCTGACCCCCCTCTCCCCGCAGTCCCCTACAAGTTCTTCTCGGAGGCGCAGGGCCTGAACGAGAAGCGGAAGCAGCGCCGGATCCGCACCACCTTCACCAGCTCCCAGCTCAAGGAGCTCGAGCGCGTCTTCGCCGAGACCCATTACCCCGACATCTACACCCGCGAGGAGCTGGCGCTCAAGATCGACCTCACCGAGGCCCGGGTGCAGGTGAGGGGCAGCGGGGGGGCCCGGGGGGGACAAGGTCCTGCCGCGAGGCCGGGCAGGGGCGCCTCAGTGCTGGGTGGTTGCGCACAAACCTGCAGTGGCTGCGCCTAAACCTGGGGGTGCAGCTCAGCGTTGGGTGGCTGCACCTGGACTTGGCTCCTTGCACCTCAGCGTTGGGTTGATCGCACCTCATCATTGGGTGGCTGCACCTCGGCTTTGGGTGGCTGCATCCCAACCTTGGGTATCTGCATCCCAGCCTTGGGTATCTGCATCCCAGCCTTGGGTGGCTGCACCTCATCATTGGGTGGCTGCGCCTCGGCTTTGGGTGGCCTCATCCCAACCTTGGGTGGCCGCATCCCAACCTTGGCTGGGTGCATCCCAACCTTGGGTGACTGCATCCCAACCTTGGCTGGGTGCATCCCAACCTTGGGTATCTGCATCCCAGCCTTGGGTGGCTGCACCTCATCATTGGGTGGCTGTACCTCATCATTGGGTGGCTGCACCTCGGCTTTGGGTGGCTGCATCCCAACCTTGGGTATCTGCATCCCAGCCTTGGGTGGCTGCACCTTGGCTTTGGGTGGTCGTACCCCAGCCTTCGGTGGCTGCATCCCAACCTTGGCTGGGTGCATCCCAACCTTGGGTGTTTGCATTCTAACTTTGGGTGACTGCATCCCAACCTTGGGTGTTTGCATTCTAACTTCGGGTGGCTGCATCCCAACCTCGGGTGGCCGCATCCCAACCTTGGGTGGCCTCATCCCAACCTTGGGTGTTTGCCTTCTAACTTCGGGTGGCTGCATCCCAACCTCGGGTGGCCACATCCCAACCTTGGGTGTTTGCATTCTAACTTTGGGTGGCTGCATCCCAACCTCGGGTGGCCGCATCCCAACCTTGGGTGTTTGCCTTCTAACTTCGGGTGGCTGCACCTCAGCTTTGGGTGGCTGCGCCCTGATCCTGGCTTTTCACGGGCTGGTTTGGGCTGGAAAGGACCCAGAGCTCCCCCAGCCCCCGGACACCTCGCACCCCACCGGCCCACCCAGGGCCCCCTCCAACGTGCCCTTGCCTGATCTCACCTCCCCCTTGGGGGTGCTCCCGAGCCCCGGGACCCTCCCGCGAGGAGCCCGCGGGCTCCGCTGCTCCCGGGGGCGGCGCTGGGGGCTCGTCCTGCCCCGCTCTTCCCCCGGGGGGGGCTCGGGGCTCAGTCCCCGGCTCTGCCCCACGGCCCCCCCCGTCCCCAGGTGTGGTTCCAGAACCGCCGCGCCAAGTTCCGCAAGCAGGAGCGGGCGGCGAGCGCCAAGGGCGGCGGCGGCGGCGGCGCGGGGGGGAAGAAGCCGGAGCCGCGCTCGCCCTCCGAGGACGAGGACTCCAAGGAGTCCACGAGCAGCCCCGCTCCCGACAGCACCGCGTCCCTGCCCGCGCCCGCCAGCCCCGGCCCCGCGCCCGCCCCGCACGGCCTCAAGGCTCCGGCGTGGGCCGCGGCGGGCGCGGAGCTGCTCAAGGGCTGGCAGCAGCCCCCGGAGCCCGCACCCGGGCCCTTCTCCGGCGTCCTCGGCTCCTTCCATCGGAAGCCGAGCGGGCTCAAGGCCAACCTCTTCTGATGGGGCCCCGGAGCGCCCCCTCCCGCGTCCCACGGGACCCCCCCCCCTTCCCCGGGGGGAGGAAGCACTTTAGGGGTGGGGAAGGGGGGGCACAGGGTGCTGAGCGGGTTCCCCCCCGCCTGGCAATGGGGTGATGCTCACCGGGAGTACCGGGGGTGATGCCAACGGGAGCGGAGGCACCGGGAGCAGCCACTGCCCCCCCCCCCCCCCCCATGTGCCAAATCTCCCCCTGGATGGGGCTGGAGCGGGATGGACCCCCCCAAACCACCAGTGGGACCCCTCGGAGGAGCAGGGACCCCCCGCCACAGTGCCCATGTGAAGGGGTCCCGGGGTGACACACACACACACACACACACACTGGGGGGGGCCTCCGGTGTATGGGGGGGTGGGGGGGTGGTTTTTAACCGGTTGTAATTTATTGCCCTGTTTGCAAATGGCGTTAATCCAATAAACTTAATTTATTGATGAGGCACCAGCCCCCCCCCCCCCCCCCCCCGGACCCCCATCAATGACCCCCCCGACCCCCATCTCTAGGGACCGCTCCCCCTCCACTGACGATGCCGCCCCCCCCCACCAAGGACCCCTTGGGACTCCCCCCCCGCACTCCCCTCATTGACCCCCCCCTCCGGGTCAACACCCCCATGGGCAGCCCCCCCCCATAGCACGACCACAGTGGCCTCTCACGTGGTGCTGGGACCAGTAAAACCAGTATGGAAGGGCCACTCCACGCTGAGACCAGTATGGCCAGTCCAGAGGGTCCCCACCTTAATGGGAACAGCCCAGAGCATCTCCCACCATACTGGGACCAGTGTGGCCGGTTACTGAGGGTCCCCATCATGCTGGGACCACTACAGCCAGTTTGGAGGGTCCTGGACTATACCGGTCCCAGTACAGCCAGTCTGGAGCATCCCATCCACTCTGGCACCAGTACAACCAGTGCGGAGGCTCCTGGACCACTGTGGTTCCCAGTTCCCCCATCCCACCCGCCTCCCCACGTCAATCCCGGGAACCTCCGGGTGGGTCCATCCCGCTGACCCACAGGGAACCCCTCAGATCCCGGGATATGGACACGGACACGGACACGACTCGAGGCTTTACTGGGTCAAGTTCACACCAAAGGGGGTGCGGGGGGGTCGGGCCCATCCTTCATCTCAGCCGGAGCAGAACTGGGGGGACACGGGGGGGGGGGGGGGGGGGGGGGGCCCGATGAAGGGAGGAAGGAGATGGGGGGGCTGGGAGCACCCATCACCCCCTCATCATCCCCCATTGATCCTGGGGTGCAGGCCATGGGAACAGGGAGAGCCTGGGGGGGACACACTGATGGGTGACCCCCACCATGGGGACCCCCTGTTCTGGGGACCACCCCATCTTCGGGACCCCCACCATGGGGTGACCCCCACCCCTAATGGTGATGCCCCATCCTGAGCATCCCCCACCATGGGGGACCCCCATTCTAGGGAGACCCTGGGGACCCTCCCTGGAAGGGCACGTGGTGAAGCTGGGGGTTGAGCACCCATGGGGGGGTCTGGGGAGCACCCATGCTGGGGGTCCTGGTTCCAGCCCTGCTGCCCCCAAGGGTGACGCAGCCCCAGGAGGGGACGGATCCAGTAAGCAGTACCTGATGGGCAAACTGGGGATGGGGGGGGGGGGGGGGCACCCCAAGGCACTGGTGGTGATGGGAGGGGGCGTTGGGTGAAGGCACTGGTGGGGTTCTGCTGTGGTGGGACCCCATGGGTGGGGGTGGGACCCTACTGGTGATGATAGGACCCCACGGGTGGTGACGGGATGCCATGGTCGTGATGGGACCAGATGGTGGTGATGGGATGCCATGGTGGTGACGGGATGCCATGGTCGTGATGGGACCCCATGGTAGTGATGGGACCCTATGGTGGTGATGGGACCCCATGGTAGTGATGGGACCCCATGGTGGTGATGGGACCCCATGGTGGTGATGGGACCCCATGGTGGTGATGGGGCCTCATAGGTGATTGCAGGACCCCATGGGTGGTGATGGGAACCTATGGGTAGGAATGGGCACTCTGAGGTCTCCCTGGTGTCACCCATGGGGGCTGGTAGAGCACCCCCATCCCAATCCCATCCCATCCCATCTCCCGTTTCCCACATCCCATCTTGGCATCATGAAGGCACTTGGGTTGAGCCACAGCGTTGCTCAGAGCTTCCTCCTCCCTGGGTGCAAGGGGCCATGGGGGCACCCTGAGGTCCAGGGGGGGGGTGGGTGGGTGTCACCCCAACCCCCCCCAAGACCCCCCAATAAATAAGAAATAACTTAACCAAGGGGAGCCCCATGATGGGACCCCCTGAAATTGTCTGACCAGGTCCCAGCACCCCCAACCCCCCCCTGCACCCCCATTGCCCAGCGTCCAGGATGGGGGGGTCCTGGTGATGCTGGTGGGGATCCGGGCCAAGGGGATGCAGATCCGGGATGCAGGATCCAGGATGCTGCAGGGATGCAGGATCTAGGATGCTGCCGGGATGGGGGATCCAGGATGCAGGATCCAGGATGCGGGATCCAGGATGCAGGATCCAGGATCCAGGATGCTGCCGGGATGGGGGATCCCAGCTACTTGCGGAGCTGGAGGCTCTCCAGGAGGACCCCGCTTGTGGCCCGGATCCCGCACTCCGGCCTCCTCCAAGTCCTCCTCCGTGATGTCACTGGGGGGGGGGCACACACATGGGGGTCACAGCGCCAAAGGGGGGCACCCACACTTGGGGGGGGCACCCAGCCCATGGGGTTCCCGGGTGCACACCCAGGCTCTGGCTATGGGGTGATGCAGTGTGGGGGGGGGCAGCAGGGATGCTCCCAGGGGCAGTGGGGACCCCCCGGGGGTCTCCCCAAGGGCAGAGTCTCCCCCCACCACGCCGGCACCCGTGGTCCCCCCCAGGGAGGATGCGATGGGTCGGGGGGGTGACGGGGGGAGGGTCCTGGGGGGTGTTTTGGGGCCGTCCCCCCCCCCGCTCACCTGAGGAACTCGAGGTCGTCCCAGCCGTTGTGCACCAGCCCCTGCTCGTACCTCTGCAGCCCCAGGGCGCGCAGCCAGACCCCCACAGCACCCCCGGCACCCACCGCCTGCGGAGAGCACCCATCAGTGCCAGGGCACCCACAGCACCCCCGGCACCCACCGCCTGCGGAGAGCACCCATCAGCGCCAGGGCACCCACAGCACCCCCGGCACCCACCGCCTGCGGAGAGCACCCATCAGCGCCAGGGCACCCACAGCACCCCACAGCACCCACTGCCTGTGGAGAGCTCCCACTGCCACCCCACTGTCACCCCCCAGCACCCACTGCCTGGGGAGAGCACCCATTGTCACTCCACAGCACTCACAGCACCCACCTACACCCCATAGCACCCCACGGCACCCACCCATCGGTTCCACAGCACCCCCAACATCCACCCGCAGCACCCCACAGCCCCACAGCCCCCTGGGGGTCTCCCCCAAAAGGAACCACAATAAGGGACACTGGGGGGGTCTCATCATGCATCAACCCCCATCACCCTACACCCATCTCCTGCTCCCATCACCCATCTCGCATCTCCCATCTCCTGCTCCCATCTCCCATCTCCCCATCACCCATCTCCCACCACCCATCTCCCACCTCCCATCTCCTGCTCCCATCACCCATCTCCCATCTCCCATCACCCATCTCCCACCACCCATCTCCCACCTCCCATCTCCTGCTCCCATCACCCATCTCCCATTACCCATCACCCATCTCCCATCAACCATCTCCCATTACCCATCACCCATCTCCCATCACCCATCTCCCATTTCCCATCACCCATCTCCCATCTCCCCCCCATCTCCCCCCATCTCCTATCACCCATCACCCATCTCCCATCACCCATCTCCTATCTCCCATCTCCCATTACCCATCACCCATCTCCCATCTCCCATCACCCATCACCCATCTCCCATCACCCATCTCCCATCTCCCATCACCCATCTCCTATCTCCCATCTCCCATCACCCATCTCCCATCTCCCCATCACCCACCTCCCATCACCCATCTCCCATCACCCATCTCCCATCTCCTGCTCCCATCACCCATCTCCCATCACCCACCTCCCATCACCCATCTCTCCCCCATCTCCCATCTCCCCCCATCTCTCCCCCATCTCCCCCATCTCCCATCTCCCATCTCCCCCCATCTCCCCCCATCTCTCCCCCATCTCCCTCCATCACCCATCTCTCCCCCATCTCCCATCTCCCCATCTCCCCCCATCTCTCCCCCATCCTCCCCATCCCATCTCCCATCTCCCCCCATCTCCCCCCATCTCTCCCCCATCTCCCTCCATCACCCATCTCTCCCCCATCTCCCATCTCCCATCCCCCCCATCTCTCCCCCATCTCCCCCATCTCCCATCTCCCATCTCCCCCCATCTCCCCCCATCTCTCCCCCATCTCCCTCCATCACCCATCTCTCCCCCATCTCCCATCTCCCATCTCCCATCTCCCCCCATCTCCCCCATCTCCCCCATCTCCCATCTCCCATCTCCCCCATCTCCCCCCATCTCTCCCCCATCTCCCTCCATCACCCATCTCTCCCCCATCTCCCCCCCATCTCCCCCCATCTCCCATCTCCCATCTCCCATCTCCCCCCATCTCTCCCCCATCTCCCATCTCCCATCTCCCCCCCATCTCCCATCTCCCATCTCCCATCTCCCATCTCCCATCTCCCCCCCATCTCCCATCTCCCCCCCATCTCCCATCTCCCATCTCCCATCTCCCATCTCCCCCCCATCACCCATCTCCCATCTCCCATCTCCCATCACCCATCTCCCATCTCCCATCTCCCATCTCCCATCTCCCCCCCATCTCCCATCTCCCATCTCCCATCTCCCATCTCCCATCTCCCATCTCCCATCACCCATCTCCCCCCCCATCTCCCATCACCCATCTCCCCCCCCATCTCCCATCACCCATCTCCCATCTCCCATCTCCCATCTCCCATCTCCCATCTCCCATCTCCCATCACCCATCTCCCATCTCCCATCTCCCATCTCCCATCACCCATCTCCCCCCCCCCATCTCCCATCACCCATCTCCCATCTCCCATCTCCCATCTCCCATCTCCCATCTCCCATCTCCCCCCCCATCTCCCATCACCCATCTCCCATCTCCCATCTCCCATCTCCCATCTCCCATCTCCCCATCTCCCATCTCCCATCTCCCCCCCATCTCCCATCTCCCCATCTCCCATCTCCCATCTCCCATCTCCCATCTCCCTCCCCATCTCCCATCTCCCATCTCCCCATCTCCCATCTCCCCATCACCCATCTCCCCCCCCATCTCCCATCACCCATCTCCCATCTCCCATCTCCCATCTCCCATCTCCCATCTCCCATCTCCCATCACCCATCTCCCATCTCCCATCTCCCATCTCCCATCACCCATCTCCCCCCCCATCTCCCATCACCCATCTCCCATCTCCCATCTCCCATCTCCCATCTCCCATCTCCCCCCCACCTCCCATCTCCCATCACCCATCACCCATCACCCATCTCCCATCTCCCATCTCCCATCACCCATCTCCCATCACCCATCTCCCATCTCCCATCTCCTGCTCCCATCACCCATCACCCATCACCCATCACCCATCTCCCATCACCCATCACCCATCTCCCATCTCCCATCTCCCATCTCCCATCTCCTGCTCCCATCACCCATCACCCATCACCCATCACCCATCACCCATCTCCCATCTCCCATCACCCATCACCCATCACCCATCTCCCATCACCCATCTCCCATCACCCATCACCCATCTCCCATCTCCCATCTCCCATCTCCTGCTCCCATCACCCATCACCCATCACCCATCACCCATCTCCCATCTCCCATCACCCATCTCCCATCTCCCATCTCCCATCTCCCATCTCCCATCACCCATCTCCCATCTCCCCCATCCCCTGCCCTCCCCGCCCTCACCTCCTCGGCCAGTTCCTCCTGGATGCTCTCCCTGATGGGGTGCGTGCGGAAGGCGGCCCCCGCGCGCCCGTGCTCGTGGGGCAGGCGCGGGCCGGCCCCGAACTCCTCCTCGCTCAGGCTCTTCGCCATCTGCAGCACGGAGCAGGAGCCGTCGGCGGCGCCGGGGCCCGGCTGCAGGCGCGGGGGGAGCCCCTCGGTGGGGCCGGGCCGGGGCCGCGGCTCCTCCCGGCCGGGGCTCCTTGGCCACGTCCCTTGGCAGCGGCGGCGGGGGGAAGTCGGGCGGGGGGAGGTTGAGCGCGTCCTCGTCCTCGGAGCTCCCGTCCCGCGGCGCGGGGGGGCTGCAGGCGCGGCGCCGGTGCGGGACCCCCTCGAGCACGTAGTAAGCGGGGTTGTTGAAGCTGGTGTGCAGCGGCTCCGGGTCCGGCCGGGGCCTGCGGGGGGGGCACGGCGGGGGGTACGGGTGATGGGTACGTGGGTGGTGGGGGGCATGGGTGATGGGTACGTGGGTGGTGGGGGGGGAACTTGGGTGATGGGGGGGCATGGGTGATGTGGGGGCATGGGTGATGGGGGGGGCATGGGTGATGGGGGGGGCATGGGTGATGGGGGGGGCATGGGTGATGGGTACATGGGTGGTGGGGGGTACGGGTGATGGGTACGTGGGTGGTGGGGGGGGCATGGGTGATGGGGGGGGGCATGGGTGATGGGGGGCATGGGTGATGTGGGGGCATGGGTGATGGGGGGCATGGGTGATGGGTACATGGGTGATGGGGGGGCATGGGTGATGTGGGGGCATGGGTGATGGGGGGGCATGGGTGATGGGTACATGGGTGATGGGGGGTACATGGGTGATGGGGGGCATGATGGGTGATGGGTACATGGGTGATGGGGGGGTACATGGGTGATGGGGGGCATGGGTGATGTGGGGGCATGGGTGATGGGGGGGCATGGGTGATGGGTACATGGGTGATGGGGGGTACATGGGTGATGGGGGGCATGGGTGATGTGGGGGCATGGGTGATGGAGGAGCATGGGTGATGGGTACATGGGTGATGGGGGGTACATGGGTGATGGGGGGCATGGGTGATGGGGGGTACAGGTGATGGGGGGGCATGGATGATGGGGGTACATGGGTGATGGGGGGTACATGGGTGGGGGGGTACGGGGGGAGTACATGGGTGATGGGGGGGGGACTTGGGTGATGGGGGGGCATGGGTGATGGGGGGTACATGGGTGGTGGGGGGGCATGGGTGATGGGGGGCATGGGTGATGGGGGGGCATGGATGATGGGGGTACATGGGTGATGGGGGGTACATGGGTGATGGGGGGTACATGGGTGGTGGGGGGGCACAGGTGATGGGGGGGGCATGGGTGATGGGGGGGCATGGATGATGGGGGTACAA